>NC_092722.1:75524405-75619405 GCF_047496885.1 Scyliorhinus torazame | reverse complement strand
CGTGCTGTACCTGTCCTGGGAGTGTTTGATGGGACAGTGTAGAGGGAGCTTTACTCTGTATCTAACCCCATGCTGTACCTGTCCTGGGAGTGATTGATGGGGACAGTGTAGTGGGAGCTTTACTCTGTATCTAACCCCATGCTGTACCTGTCCTGGGAGTGTTTTATGGGGACAGTGTCGAGGGAGATTTACTCTGTATCTAACCCCGTGCTGTACCTGTCCTGGGAATGTTTGATGGGGACAGTGTAGAGGGAGCTTTACTCTGTATCTAACCCCGTGCTGTACCTGTCCTGGGAGTGTTTTATGGGGACAGTGTCGAGGGAGATTTACTCTGTATCTAACCCCGTGCTGTACCTGTCCTGGGAATGTTTGATGGGGACAGTGTAGAGGGGGCTTTACTCTGTATCCCCGTGCTGTACCTGTCCTGGGAATGTTTGATGGGGATCGTGTATCTAACCCCGTGCTGTACCAGTCCTGGGAGTGTTGGATGTGGACAGTGTGTGAGGTTATGAGTATCTATGGTTGTCTGATCCCTGTTTTCTCTCTGTCTCGCTCTATCTCTTTCTCAGGACCCCCGTCTGCTCCCTGGAACATCACCACGATGATTGTGGGTTTGAAAGCCAACCTGTCCTGGCTGCCACCCCTGGACTCTGGAGGGAGGATGGACCTGAGTTATACTGTGAGCTGCCAGCAGTGTTCCTGGGATTCCGAGCTCTGTCATCCCTGTGAGAGGCTGCTGACTGCCCAGCCTGGCTGGACAAGGCTGCTGCATCCCTGGGTATCTGTCGAGGGTCTCGAGGCCTCTTCTAACTACACATTCAGCGTGGCTGCCCTCAATGGGGTCTCCCCCCTCGCCAAGGAGGTGGAACAGGACAGTGGCTGGTCACTGCCTGTTCAGGTTCTGCTCCCCCAGGGTGGGCAAGGTGAGTGAATGTACAGACACCATCCTCTTAACCTCCCCTCCTCACATTCAGCTTCAGCCACTCCTCGATCATTCACCTATCACTTCACCTGAAGAATGCCTCAACTTTCTCCCCTGAACATTCTGCTCCCCAACACACACTCTCCTTCCATCCTACCTTGATTCCCTCAGTAACTCTTTCTCTCCGTCTCTCCTCCTCTCTCTCTGTCTTTCTGTCTCTCTCTCTCTGACTCTCTTAGTTCCTCACTTCCACTCTCTCTGACTGACTCTCTCTCTGCCTCTATCTCTGTCACTCTCTCTCTGTGTCACTCTCTCTCTCTCTCTCTCTCTCTCACTCTCTCTCTCCCCGTCACACACTCTCTCTCCCTCTCTCTGCCCCTCTCTCTCATTCTCTGCTCTCTCTTGCTGTCTGACTCGCTGTCTGTCCCTCTCTCTGTGTCTCTCTCCCTGTGTTTGTGTGTGTGTCTCTCTCCCTCTCTCTGTGTCTCTCTGTTTCTTTTTCTCTCTCTCTGTTTCCATCTCTCTCTCTTTGTTTCTACCTGTCTCGCTCTCTCTCTGTCCCTCTCTCTGTCCCTCGCTCTCTGTGTCTCTCTCTGTCTCGCTCTCTGTGTCTCTGTGTCTCGCTCTCTGTGCCTCTGTGTCTCTCTCTGTCTCCCTCTCTCTGTCTCCTGCTCTCTCTGTCTCGCGCGCTCTCTCTCTCTGTCTCACGCTCTCTCTCTCGCTGTCTCGCGCTCTCTCGCTCGCTGTCTCGCGCTCTCTCTCTCGCTGTCTCGCGCTCTCTCTCTCTGTCTCGCGCTCTCTCTCTGTCTCGCGCTCTCTCTCTGTCACGCACTCTCTCTCTCTCTCTATGTCTCACGCTCTCTCTCTCTCTATGTCTCACGCTCTCTCTCTCTCTGTCTCGCGCTCTCTCTCTCTGTGTCTCGCGCTCTCTCTCTCTGTGTCTCACGCTCTCTCTCTCTCTCTGTCTCACGCTCTCTCTCTCTCTCTCTCTGTCTCACGCTCTCTCTCTCTCTGTCTCACGCGCTCTCTCTATGTCTCGCGCTCTCTTTCTCTGTCACGCGCTCTCTCTCTCTGTCACGCACTCTCTCTCTCTGTCACGCACTCTCTCTCTCTGTCTCGCGCTCTCTCTCTGTCACGCACTCTCTCTCTCTCTCTCTGTCTCATGCTCTATCTCTCTCTGTCTCGCACTCTCTCTCTCTCTCTCTCACGCTCTCACTCTCTCTGTCACGCGCTCTGTCTCTCTCTGTCTCTCTCTCTCACTCTCTCTGTCTCACTCTCTCTCTCTCTCTCTGTCACGCGCTCTCTCTCGCTCTGTCTCGCGCTCTCTCTCTCTCTGTCTCGCACTCTCTCTCTCTGTCTCGCACTCTCTCTCTCTGTCTCGCGCTCTCTCTCTCTCTGTCACGTGCTCTCTCTCTCTCTGTCACGCGCGCTCTCTCTCTCTCTGTCACGCGCTCTCTCTTTCTCTGTCTCGTGCTCTCTCTCTCTGTCACGCACTCTCTCTCTCTGTCTCGCGCTCTCTCTCTCTGTCTCGCGCTCTCTTCTTGCCATTCGCCAGTGACATTCTCTCTCGTTCTCCCGCAGCCCTGCCACCCGTTACTGGGGTGACCATCCTCCACCGGGAGGAGAGCAGCCTCTCTGTCGCCTGGCAACCAACTGCACTCCGTGGACGTGGCATTATGGGATATGAGGTCATGTACCAGCAGCAGGTGAGGGGGTCAAGCTGCGGGAAGTGGCCAATGTCCATTGAGATGGAAGTGGAGAAATTAGCCAATGGCCATTGATATAGGAATGGTAAACTAGCCAATGGCCATTGGACTGGTAGTGAGGAGGGTGAGAATGTCTGACCCATCTTCCAGACCCTGGGGCTGATAGTGAGGGGTCGTGGGAATGGTCGACCATCTCCCAGACCCTGGGGCTGATAGTGAGGGGTAGCGGGGGGGAAAGCCCTACCCATCTCCCAGACCCTGGGGCTGATAGTGAGGGGTCGTGGGAATGGTCGACCATCTCCCAGACCCTGGGTCTGATAGTGAGGGGGAGGGGGGGGGGGAATGGCCTACCCATCTCCCAGACCCTGGGGCTGATAGTGAGGGGGGGGGGGGAATGGCCTACCCATCTCCCAGGCCCAAGGACTGCTCCTGAGGGGTGCAGGAATGGCCCGCGCTTCTCCCAGATCATTGGGCTAGTAGTGAGGGGGTGCGAGAATGGCCCATGCATCTCCCAGATCATGGGGCTAGTATTGAGCGGGGGCAGGAATTGCCGTCCCATCTCCCAGACCCTGGGTCTAGGAGTGAGGGGGGGCAAGAATTGCCTAACCATCTCACAGACCCTGGGGCTAGTATTGAGGGGGGGGGCGAGAATGGCCTACCCATCTCACAGACGCTGGGGCTAACAGTGAGGGGGGGGCAAGAATGGCCTCCCCATCTCCCGGAGTCTGGGTCTGATTCCTGTCTGATATCTTCCACTCTCGTTTACAGGGCCGGGACCAGATCTACACGGTCAAGAAGCTGAGGGACAACAAGGTGACCCTGACTGAGCTGGACCCAGGAACCACCTACCTACTGAAGGTCAGGGTGCAGACCTCCCAGGGACCAGGTGCCTACAGCGAGGCTTACCAACTCCAGACGCTACCGACAAGTAAGGCTGGAATGTGCGGGATTGTGGCGTCGCGTGACAGACTGTTACGCCATTCAGGAGACACGGGGGATGATAATGTACACCTGTGATTCCACCCAACCCCCACCCCTCCCTAACCCAGGGTCACTGGACAGGGATCGGGAGCAGGAACCGGGGCTGATTCACCCCCTCCCTAACCCAGGGTCACTGGACAGGGATCAGGAGCAGGAACCGGGGCTGATTCACCCCCTCCCTAACCCAGGGTCACTGGACAAGGATCAGGATCAGGAACCCGGACTGATTCACCCCCCTCCCTAACCCAGGGTCACTGGACAAGGATCAGGAGCAGGAACCCGGACTGATTCACTCCCTCCCTAACCCAGGGTCACTGGACTGTGCTATGATGGTGGGCACTGTGAGGATTTCCCCTGATCATTGCCGAATATGGGTTCACAGTTTGTGGATATCTGTTTATTTTCAGAAGTCAGACAGTCCCCATTTGTTATCATCACCTCCTGTATATTGGGCAGTATAACTCTCCTCGCACTGATCACTGTCTACATCTGGGTCAGACGCAGGTAAGACTTCCATCTCACTCCCACCCCCTCTCTATCTTTCCATATCCCTGTTTCCTTCACTTCAATCTCCACCATCCCCCCTCTCTCCATCCCTCCTTTCTCCATCTCCCCCATTCCGTCCACTCTCCAGCTTCCCGTTTCCCTCTCTCCATCTCCTCCAATCCCCCGCTCTCTATCAGTCCCTCACCTCCACCTACTCATTTTCCCCCTGCATTGTGATTGTGTACAGTGGGAGTGAACAGGAAGGGGTTTGGGTCCATTGGGATTGTGTACAGTGGGAGTGAACGGGAAGGGGTTTTGGTCCATTGGGATTGTGTACAGTGGGAGTGAACGGGAAGGGGTTTGGGTGCATTGGGATTGAGTACAGTGTGATGAACGGGAAGGGTTTGGGTCCATTGGGATTTTGCAGTGAAGGTGAGCGGGAAGGGTTTTGGGTCCAGTGGGATTGTGCACAGTGGGTGTGAACGGGAAGGGGTTTGGGTCCATTGGGATTGTGTACAGGGGGAGTAAACGGGAAGGGGTTTGAGTCCATTGGGATTGTGTACAGTGGGATGAACGGGAAGGGTTTGGGTCCATTAGGATTGTGCAGTGGGAGTCAACAGGAAGGGTTTTGGGTCCATTAGAATTGTGCAGTGCGCGTGAACGGGAAGGGGTTTGGGTCCATTGAGATTGTGTACAGTGGGAGTGAGCGGGGAAGGAGCTTGGGTCCATTGGGACTGTGTACAGTGGGAGTGAATCGGGAAGTGATTTGGGTCCATTGAGATTGTGTACAGTGGGAGTGAACGGGAAGGGCTTTGGGTCCATTGGGATTGTGTACAGTGGGAGTGAGCGGGAAGGGGTTTGGATCCATTGGGATTGTGTACAGTGGGAGTGAGCGGGAAGGTGTTTGTGTCCATTGGGATTGTGCAGTGGGAGTGAACGGGAAGGGGTTTGGGTCCATTGGGATTGTGTACAGAGGGAGTGAACAGGAAGGGGTTTGTGTCCATTGGGATTGTGTACAGTGGGGGTGAACCGGGAAGGGGTTTAGGTCCATTGGGATTGTGTACAGTGGGTGTGAACCGGGAAGGGGTTTGGGTCCATTGGGATTGTGTACAGTGGGTGTGAACCGGGAAGGGGTTTGGGTCCATTGGGATTGTGTACAGTGGGAGTGAACGGGAAGGGTTTGGGTCCATTGGGATTGTGTACAGTGGGAGTGAATGGGAAGGGGTTTGTGTCCATTGGGATTGTGTACAGTGGGGGTGAACCGGGAAGGGGTTTAGGTCCATTGGGATTGTGTACAGTGGGAGTGAATGGGAAGGGTTTTGGGTCCATTGGCATTGTGTACAGTGGGTGTGAACCGGGAAGGGGTTTGGGTCCATTGGGATTGTGTACAGTGGGTGTGAACCGGGAAGAGATTTGGGTCCATTGAGATTGTGCACAGTGGGGGTGAACGGGAAGGGGTTTGGGTACATTGGGATTGTGTACAGTGGGATGAACGGGAACGGCTTGGGCCCATTGGGATTGTGCAGTGGGAATTAGCGGGAAGGGATTTCCGTCCAGTGGGATTGTGTACAGTGGGTGTGAACGGGAAGGGGTTTGGGTCCATTGGGATTGTGCACAGTGGGAGTAAACAGGAAGGGTTTGGGTCCATTAGGATTGTGCAGTGGGAATGAACGGGAAGGGGTTTGGGTCCATTGAGATTGTGTACAGTGGGAATGAACGGGAAGGAATTTGGGTCCATTGAGATTGTGTAACGTGGGAGTGTGCGTGGAAGGGGTTTGGGCCCATTGGGATTGTGTACAGTGGGAATGAACGGGAAGAGGTTGGGTCCATTGAGAATGTGTAAAGTGGGAGTGAACGGGAAGGAGTTTGGGTCCATTGGGATTGTGTTCAGTGGGAGTGAACGGGAATGGGTTTGGGCACATTGGGATTGTGTACAGTGGGAGTGAACAGGAAGGGGTTTGGGTCCATTGGGGCTGTGTACAGTGGGAGTGAACAGGAATGGGTTTGGGACCATTGGGATTGTGTACAGTGGGAGTGAACGGGAAGGGGTCTGGGTTCATTGGGATTGTGTATAGTCGGAGCGAACGGGAAGGGGTTTGGGTCCATTGCGATTGTGTACAGTGGGGGTGAACGGGAAGGGGTTTGGGTCCATTGGGATTGTGCACAGTGGGTGTGAGAGGGCAGGTGTTTGGGTCCATTGGGATTGTGTACAGTGGGAGTGAACGGGAAGGGGTTTGGGTCCATTGGGATTGTGCACAGTGGGTGTGAGAAGGAAGGAGTTTGGGTCCATTGGGATTGTGTACAGTGGGTGTGAACCGGGAAGAGATTTGGGTCCATTGAGATTGTGCACAGTGGGAGTGAACGGGAATGGATTTGGGTACATTGGGATTGTGTACAGTGGGATGAACGGGAACGGCTTGGGCCCATTGGGATTGTGTACAGTGGGAGTGAACGGGAAGGGGTTTGGGTCCATTGAGAGTGTGTACAGTGGGAGTAAACGGGAAGGGGTTTGGGTCCATTGAGATTGTGTACAGTAGGAGTGTACGGGAAGAGGTATGGGTCCATTGGGATTGTGTACAGTGGGAGTGAACGGGAAGGGGTTTGGGTCCATTGGGATTGTGCACAGTGGGTGTGAGAGGGGAGTTTGGGTCCATTGGGATTGTGTACAGTGGGAGTGAACGGGAAGGGGTTTGGGTCCATTGGGATTGTGCACAGTGGGAGTGAACGGGAAGGGGTCTGGGTTCATTGGGATTGTGTATAGTCGGAGCGAACAGGAAGGGGTTTGGGTCCATTGCGATTGTGTACAGTGGGGGTGAACGGGAAGGGGTTTGGTCCATTGCGATTGTGTACAGTGGGAGTGAACGGGGAAGGGGTTTGGGTCCATTGGGATTGTGCACAGTGGGTGTGAGAGGGCAGGTGTTTGGGTCCATTGGGATTGTGTACAGTGGGAGTGAACGGGAAGGGGTTTGGGTCCATTGGGATTGTGCACAGTGGGTGTGAGAAGGAAGGAGTTTGGGTCCATTGGGATTGTGTACAGTGGGTGTGAACCGGGAAGAGATTTGGGTCCATTGAGATTGTGTACAGTGGGATGAACGGGAACGGCTTGGGCCCATTGGGATTGTGTACAGTGGGAGTGAACGGGAAGGGGTTTGGGTCCATTGAGAGTGTGCACAGTGGGAGTGAACGGGAAGGGGTTTGGGTCCATTGAGATTGTGTACAGTAGGAGTGTACGGGAAGAGGTTTGGGTCCATTGGGATTGTGTACAGTGGGAGTGAACGGGAAGGGGTTTGGGTCCATTGGGATTGTGCACAGTGGGTGTGAGAGGGAAGGAGTTTGGGTCCATTGGGATTGTGTACAGTGGGAGTGAACAGGAAGGGGTTTGGGTCCATTGGGATTGTGTTCAGTGGGAGTGAACCGGGAAGGGGTTTGGTCCATTGGGATTGTGTACAGTGGGATGAACGGGAAGGGGTTTGTGTCCGTTGGGATTGTGTACCGTGGGAGTGAACGGGAAGGGTTTGGTTCCATTGGGATTGTGTACAGTGGGAGTGAACCAGGAAGAGGTTGGAGTCCATTGGGATTGTGCACAGTGGGAGTGAACGGGAAGAGGTTTGGGTCCATTGGGATTGTGCACAGTGGGAGTGAACGGGAAGGGGTTTGGGTCCATTGGGATTGTGTACAGTGGGAGTGAACAGGAAGGGGTTTGGGTCCATTGGGATTGTGTACAGTGGGAGTGAACCGGGAAGGGGTTTGGTCCATTGGGATTGTGTACAGTGGGATGAACGGGAAGGGTTTGGGTCCATTAGGATTGTACAGTGGGTGTGAACCGGGAAGGCGATTGGGTCCACTGGGATTGTGTACAGAGGGAGTGCACCGGGAAGGGGTTTGGGTGCATTGGGATTGTGTTACAGTGGGATGAACGGGAAGGGTTTGGGTCCATTGGGATTTTGCAGTGAAGGTGAGCGGGAAGGGTTTTGGGTCCAGTGGGATTGTGCACAGTGGGTGTGAACGGGAAGGGGTTTGGGTCCATTGGGATTGTGTACAGGGGGAGTAAACGGGAAGGGGTTTGAGTCCATTGGGATTGTGTAAGTGGGAGTGAACAGGAAGGGGTTTGGGTCCATTGGGATTGTGTACAGTGAGTCAACAGGAAGGGTTTTGGGTCCATTAGAATTGTGCAGTGGGCGTGAATGGGAAGGGGTTTGGCTCCATTGAGATTGTGTACAGTGGGAGTGAGCGGGAAGGGGTTTGTGTCCATTGGGATTGTGCACAGTGGGAGTGAAAGGGATGGGGTTTGGGTCCATTAGGATTGTGCAGTGGGAGTGAACGGGAAGGGGTTTGGGTCCATTGGGATTGTGTACAGAGGGAGTGAACAGGAAGGGGTTTGTGTCCATTGGGATTGTGTACAGTGGGGGTGAACCGGGAAGGGGTTTAGGTCCATTGGGATTGTGTACAGTTGGAGTGAACGGGAAGGGTTTTGGGTCCATTGGCATTGTGTACAGTGGGTGTGAACCGGGAAGGTGTTTGGGTCCATTGGGATTGTGTACAGTGGGAGTGAACGTGAAGGGGCTTGGGTCCATTGGGATTGTGCACAGTGGGAGTGAACGGGAAGGGGTTTGGGTACATTGGGATTGTGTACAGTGGGATGAACGTGAACGGCTTGGGCCCATTGGGATTGTGCAGTGGGAATTAGCGGGAAGGGATTTCCGTCCAGTGGGATTGTGTACAGTGGGTGTGAAGGGGAAGGGGTTTGGGTCCATTGGGATTGTGGACAGTGGGAGAAAACAGGAAGGGTTTGGGTCCATTAGTATTGTGCAGTGGGAATGAATGGGAAGGGGTTTGGGTCCATTGAGATAGTGTACAGTGGGAATGAACGGGAAGAGGTTGGGTCCATTGAGATTGTGCACAGTGGGAGTGAGCGGGGAAGGAGTTTGGGTCCATTGGGATTGTGTATAGTAGGAGTGAATCGGGAAGAGATTTGGGTCCATTGAGACTGTGCGCAGTGGGAGTGAGCCGTAAGGAGTTTGGGTCCAGTGGGATTGTGTACAGTGGGTGGGAATGGGAAGGGGTTTGGGTCCATTAGAATTGTGCAGTGGGAGTGAACGGGAAGGGGTTTGGGTCCATTGAGATTGTGTCCAGTGGGAGTGAACAGGAAGCGGTTTGGGTCTATTGGACTGTGTACAGTGGGAGTGAACGGGAAGGGGTTTGGGTCCATTGGGATTGTGTACAGTGGGAGTGAACGGGAAGGGGTTTGGGTCCATTGGGATTGTGTACAGTGGGAGTGAACCGGGAAGAGGTTTGAGTCCATTGGGATTGTGCACATTGGGAGTGAACGGGAAGGGGTTTGGGTCCATTGGGATTGTGCACAGTGGGAGTGAACGGGTAGGGGTTTGGGTCCATTGGGATTGTGTACAGTGGGAGTGAACAGGAAGGGGTTTGGGTCCATTGGGATTGTGTACAGTGGGAGTGAACCGGGAAGGCGATTGGGTCCATTGGGATTGTGTACAGAGGGAGTGAACCGGGAAGGGGTTTGGGTGCATTGAGATTGTGTACAGTGGGATGAACGGGAAGGGTTTGGGTCCATTGGGATTTTGCAGTGAAGGTGAGCGGGAAGGGTTTTGGGTCCAGTGGGATTGTGCACAGTGGATGTGAACGGGAAGTGGTTTGGGTCCATTGGGATTGTGTACAGGGGGAGTAAACGGGAAGGGGTTTGAGTCCATTGGGATTGTGTACAGTGGGATGAACGGGAAGGGTTTGGGTCCATTAGGATTGTGCACTGGGAGTCAACAGGAAGGGTTTTGGGTCCATTAGAATTGTGCAGTGGGCGTGAACGGGAAGGGGTTTGGGTCCATTGAGATTGTGTACAGTGGAAGTGAGCGGGGAAGGAGCTTGGGTCCATTGGGACTGTGTACTGTGGGAGTGAATCGGGAAGTAATTTGGGTCCATTGAGATTGTGTACAGTGGGAGTGAGCGGGAAGGGGTTTGTGTCCATTGGGATTGTGCACAGTGGGAGTGAATGGGATGGGGTTTGGGTCCATTAGGATTGTGCAGTGGGAGTGAACGGGAAGGGGTTTGGGTCCATTGGGATTGTGTACAGAGGGAGTGAACAGGAAGGCGTTTGTGTCCATTGGGATTGTGTAAGTGGGAGTGAACAGGAAGGGGTTTGGGTCCATTGGGATTGTGTACAGTGGGGGTGAACCGGGAAGGGTTTTAGGTCCATTGGGATTGTGTACAGTTGGAGTGAACGGGAAGGGTTTTGGGTCCATTGGCATTGTGTACAGTGGGTGTGAACCGGGAAGGGGTTTGGGTCCATTGGGATTGTGCACAGTGGGAGTGAACGGGAAGGGGTTGGGTCCATTGGGATTGCGTACAGTGGGAGTGAACGGGAAGGGGTTTGGGTCCATTGGGATTTTGCACAGTGGGAGTGAACGGGAAGGGGTTTGGGTCCATTGGGATTGTGTACAGTGGGAGTGAACAGGAAGGGGTTTGGGTCCATTGGGATTGTGTACAGTGGGATGAAGGGGAACGGCTTGGGCCCATTGGGATTGTGCAGTGGGAATTAGCGGGAAGGGATTTCCGTCCAGTGGGATTGTGTACAGTGGGTGTGAACGGGAAGGGGTTTGGGTCCATTGGGATTGTGGACAGTGGGAGTAAACAGGAAGGGTTTGGGTCCATTAGGATTGTGCAGTGGGAATGAACGGGAAGGGGTTTGGGTCCATTGAGATTGTGTACAGTGGGAATCAACGGGAAGGGGTTGGGTCCATTGGGATTGTGTACAGTGGGAGTGAACGGGAAGGGGTTTGGCTCCATTGGGATTGTGTTCAGTGGGAGTGAACGGGAATGGGTTTGGGCCCATTGGGATTGTGTACAGTGGGAGTGAACAGGAAGGGGTTTGGGTCCATTGGGACTGTGTACAGTGGGAGTGAACAGGAATGGGTTTGGGTCCATTGGGATTGTGTACAGTGGGAGTGAACGGGAAGGGGTTTGGGTCCATTGGGATTGTGTATAGTCGGAGCGAACGGGAAGGGGTTTGGGTCCATTGCGATTGTGTACAGTGGGAGTGAACGTGAAGGGGTTTGGGTCCATTGGGATTGTGCACAGTGGGTGTGAGAGGGAAGGGGTTTGTGTCCATTGGGATTGTGTACAGTGGGTGTGAACCGGGAAGAGATTTGGGTCCATTGAGATTGTGCACAGTGGGAGTGAACGAGAAGGGGTTTGGGTACATTGGGATTGTGTACAGTGGGATGAACGGGAACGGCTTGGGCCCATTGGGATTGTGTACAGTGGGAGTGAACGGGAAGGGGTTTGGGTCCATTGAGATTCTGTACAGTGGGAGTGTACGGGAAGAGGTTTGGGTCCATTGGGATTGTGTACAGTGGGAGTGAACGGGATGGGGTTTGGGTCCATTGGGATTGTGCACAGTGTGTGTGAGAGGGAAGGAGTTTGGGTCCATTGGGATTGTGTACAGTGGGAGTGAACGGGAAGGGGTTTGGGTCCATTGGGATTGTGCACAGTGGGAGTGATCGGGAAGGCGTTTGTGTCCATTGGGATTGTGCACAGTGGGAGTGAACGGGAAGGGGTTTGGTTCCATTGGGATTGTGCACAGTGGGTGTGAGAGGGAAGGAGTTTGCGTCCATTGGGATTGTGTACAGTGGGAGTGAACGGGAATGGGTTTGGGTCCATTGGGATTGTGTACAGTGGGAGTGAACGGGAAGGGGTTTGGGTCCATTGAGAATGTGTACAGTGGGAGTGAACGGGAAGGGGTTTGGGTCCATTGGGATTGTGCACAATGGGTGTGAGAGGGAAGGAGTTTGGGTCCATTGGGATTGTGTACAGTGGGAGTGAACGGGAAGGCGTTTGGGTCCATTGGGATTGTGCACAGTGGGAGTGAACGGGAAGGGGTTTGGGTCCATTGGGATTGTGTACAGTGGGAGTGAACCGGGAAGGGATTTGGTCCATTGGGATTGTGTACAGTGGGATGAACGGGAAGGGTTTGGGTCCATTAGGATTGTGCAGTGGGAGTGAATGGGAAGGGTCTTGGGTCCATTGAGAGTGTGTACAGTGGGAGTGGACGGGAAGGGGTTTGGGTCCATTGAGATTGTGTACAGTGGGAGTGTAGGGGAAGGGGTTTGGGTCCATTGGGATTGTGTACAGTGGGAGTGTAGGGGAAGGGGTTTGGGTCCATTGGGATTGTGTACAGTGGGAGTGAACAGGAAGCGGTTTGGGTCTATTGGACTGTGTACAGTGGGAGTGAACGGGAAGGGGTTTGGTTCCATTGGGATTTTGTACAGTGGGAGTGTAGGGGAAGGGGTTTGGGTCCATTGGGAATGTGTACAGTGGGAGTGAACAGGAAGGGGTTGGGTCCATTGGGATTGTGTACAGTGGGAGTGAACGGGAAGGGGTTTGGGTCCATTGGGATTGTGTTCAGTGGGAGTGAACGGGAAGGGGTTTGGGTCCATTGGGACTGTGTACAGTGGGAGTGAACAGGAATGGGTTTGGGTCCATTGGGATTGTGTACAGTGGGAGTGAACGGGAAGGGGTTTGGGTCCATTGGGATTGTGTATAGTCGGAGCGAACGGGAAGGGGTTTGGGTCCATTGCGATTGTGTACAGTGGGAGTGAACGTGAAGGGGTTTGGGTCCATTGGGATTGTGCACAGTGGGTGTGAGAGGGAAGGAGTTTGTGTCCATTGGGATTGTGTACAGTGGGTGTGAACCGGGAAGAGATTTGGGTCCATTGAGATTGTGCACAGTGGGAGTGAACGGGAAGGGGTTTGGGTACATTGGGATTGTGTACAGTGGGATGAACGGGAACGGCTTGGGCCCATTGGGATTGTGCACAGTGGGTGTGAGAGGGAAGGAGTTTGGGTCCATTGGGATTGTGTACAGTGGGAGTGAACGGGAAGGGGTTTGGGTCCATTGGGATTGTGTACAGTGGGAGTGAACGGGAAGGGGTTTGGGTCCATTGAGATTGTGAAAAGTGGGAGTGTACGGGAAGAGGTTTGGTTCCATTGGGATTGTGTACAGTGGGAGTGAACGGGAAGGGGTTTGGGTCCATTGGGATTGTGCACAGTGGGTGTGAGAGGGAAGGAGTTTGGGTCCATTGGGATTGTGTACAGTGGGAGTGAACAGGAAGGGGTTTGGGTCCATTGGGATTTTGCACAGTGGGAGTGAACGGGAAGGGGTTTGGGTCCATTGGGATTGTGTACAGTGGGAATGAACAGGAAGGGGTTTGGGTCCATTGGGATTGTGTACAGTGGGAGTGAACAGGAAGGGGTTTGGGTCCATTGGGATTTTGCACAGTGGGAGTGAACGGGAAGGGGTTTGGGTCCATTGGGATTGTGTACAGTGGGAATGAACAGGAAGGGGTTTGGGTCCATTGGGATTGTGTACAGTGGGAGTGAACCGGGAAGGGGTTTGGTCCATTGGGATTGTGTGCAGTGGGATGAACGGGAAGGGTTTGGGTCCATTGAGAGTGTGTACAGTGGGAGTGAACGGGAAGGGATGGGTCCATTGAGATTGTGTACCGTGGGAGTATACGGGAGGAGGTTTGGGTCCATTGGGATTATGCACAGTGGGAGTGAACGGGAAGGGTTTTGGGTCCATTGGGATTGTGTCCAGTGGGAGTGAATGGGAAGGGGTTTAGCTCCATTGGGATTGTGTACAGTGGGGGTGAACGGTAAGCGGTTTGGGTCCATTGGGATTGTGTACAGTGGGAGTGAACGGGAAGGGGTTTGGGTCCATTGGGATTGTGCAGTGGGAGTGAACAGAACATAATAAGAAGAACTAGGAACAGGAGTAGGCCATCTGGCCCCTCGAGCCTGCTCCGCCATTCAATGAGATCATGGCTGATCTTTGTGGACTCAGCTCCACTCTCCGGCCCATACACCATATCCCCGAATCCCTTTATTCTTTAGAAAGGTATCTATCTTTTTCTTAAAAATGTTTAAAGAAGGAGCCTCAACTGCTTCACTGGGCATAGAATTCCAGAGATTCACAACCCTTTGGGTGAAGAAGTTCCTCCTAAACTCGGTCCTAAATCTACTTCCCCTTATTTTGAGGCTATGCCCCCTAGTTCTGCTTTCCCCGACCAGTGGAAACAACCTGCCCGCATCTATCCGATCTATTCCCCTCATAATTTTATATGTTTCAATAAGATCCCCCCGCATCCTTCTAAACTCCAATGAGTACAGTCCCAGTCTACTCAACCTCTCATCATAATCTAATCCCCTCAACTCTGGGATCAGCCTAGTGAATCTCCTCTGCACTCCCTCCAGTGCCAATATGTCCTTTCTCAGGTAAGGAGACCAAAACTGAACACACTACTCCAGATGTGGCCTCACCAACACCCTATACAATTGCAGCATAACCTCCCTAGTCTTGAACTCCATCCCTCTAGCAACGAAAGACAAAACTCGATTAGCCTTCTTAATCACCTGTTGCACCTGCACACCAACTTTTTGCGACTCCTGCACCAGCACACCCAGGTCCCTCTGCACAGCAGCATGTTTTAACATCTTACCGTTTAAATAATAATCCATTCTGCTGTTATTCCTCCCAAAATGGATAGCCTCACACTTGGCAACATTGAATTCCATCTGCCAGACCCTAGCCCATTCACCTAACCTATCCAAATCCTTCTGCAGACTTCCGGTATCCTCTGCACTTTTTGCTTTACCACTCATCTTCGTGTCGTCTGCAAACTTTGCCACATTGCACTTGGTCCCCAACTCCAAATCGTCTATGTAAATTGTGAACAACTGCGGGCCCAACACTGATCCTTGAGGGACCCCACTAGTTACAGGTTGCCAACCAGAGAAACACCCATTTATCCCCACTCTCTGCTTTCTGTCAGTTAACCAATCCGTTACCCATGCTACCACTTTACCCTCAATGCCATGCATCTTTAGTTTATGCAGCAACCTTTTGTGTGGCACCTTGTCAAAAGCTTTCTGGAAATCCAGATATACCACATCCATTGGCTCCCCGTTATCTACTGCACAGGTAACGTCCTCAAAAAATTCTACCAAATTAGTCAGACACGACTTACCCTTTATGAACCCAAGCTGTGTCTGCCCAATGGGACAATTTCCCTCCAGGTGCCCCGCTATTTCCTCCTTAATGATAGATTCCAGCATTTTCCCAACAACCGAAGTTAAGCTTACCGGCCTATAATTACCCGCTTTCTGCCGACCTCTTTTTTTAAACAGTGGTGTCACGTTTGCTACTTTCCAATCCTCTGGGACCACCCCAGAGTCTCGTGAATTTTGATAAATTATCACTAGTGCGTTTACAATTTCCCTAGCCATCTCTTTTAACACTCTGGGATGCATCCCATCAGGGCCAGGAGACTTGTCTACCTTTAGCCCCATTAGCTTGCCCAATACTGCCTCCTTAGTGATTGCAATCATCTCAAGGTCCTCACCTATCATATCTTTATTTCCATCAGTCACTGGCATGTTATTTGTGTCCTCCACTGTGAAGACTGACCCAAAAAACCTGTTCAGCTCCTCAGCCATTTCCCCGTCTCCTATTATTAAATCTCCCTTCTCATCTTCCAAAGGACCAATATTTACCTTAGCCACTCTTTTTTGTCATATATTTGTAGAAGCTTTTACTATCTGCTTTTATGTTCTGAGCAAGTTTACTTTCATAGTCTACCTTACTCTTCTTTATAGCTTTTTTAGTAGCTTTCTGTTGTCCCCTAAAGACTTCTCAGTCCTCTATTCTCCCACTAATTTTTGCCACTTTGTATGTTTTTTCCTTCAATTTGATACTCTCCCTCACCTCCTTAGATATCCACGGTCGATTTTTTCCCTTTCTACCGTCTTTCTTTTTTGTCGGTATGAACCTTTTCTGAACACTGTGAAAGATCGCTCGGAAGATTCTCCACTGTTCCTCAACTGCTTCACCATGACGTCTTTGCTCCCAGTCTACCTTAGCTAGTTCTTCTCTCATCCCATTGTAATCGCCTTTGTTTAAGCACAAAACACTAGTGTTTGATTTTACCTTGTCATCCTCCAACTGTATTTTAAATTCCACCATATTGTGGTCGCTCCTTCCAAGAGGATCCCGAACTATGAGATAATTAATCAATCCTGCCTCATTACACAGGACCAGATCTAGGACCGCTTGTTCCCTTGTAGGTTCCATTACATACTGTTCCAGGAAATTATCCCGGACACATTCTATAAACTCCTCCTCAAGGCTGCCTTTACCAACCTGGTTAAACCAATCGACATGCAGATTAAAATCTCCCATGATAACCGCTGTACCATTTCTACATGCATCCGTTATTTCTTTGCTTATTGCCTGCCCTAGCATCCTGTTACTATTTGGTGGCCTTTAGACTCCTCCTATCAGTGACCTTACTATTCCTGATTTCCACCCAAATTGATTCAACCTTGTCCTCCATAGCACCAATATCATCCCTTACTATTGCCCGGATGCCATCCTTAAACAACAAAGCTACACCACCGCCCTTACCGTCCATTCTATCCTTTCGTATAGTCTGATACCCTTGGATATTTAACTCCCAGTCATGACCATCTTTTAACCATGTTTCCGTAATGGCCACTAAATCATAGTCATTCACGATGATTTGCGCCATCAACTCATTCACCTTATTCCGTATACTACGAGCATTCAGGTAAAGTACATTGATGCTGTTTTTATGTCTTTGTTATGAATCCTAAAACCTTGATCAGTAACTTTTCGCAAATTATTTTTCCTCTTACCCTTTCTCCTAATTTTCCTAGTCTTTGAACCCATATCTCTACATAACCTGTCACGTAACCTGCTGCCTTGCTCTCCATTAACCATTATACTGTCCATAGCTTTCCCCTTTCCTTCCCCCCCAACTTGCTAGTTTAAAGTCCTTGTGACCAACCTATTTATCATATTCACTAGAACACTGGTCCCAGAATGGTTCAGGTGAAGACCGTCCCAACGGTACCGGTCCCTCCTGCCCCAGTACTGATGCCAATGCCCCATGAAATGGAATCCCTCTTTCCCGCACCACTCCTTTAGCCACGTGTTAACTTCCCTAATTTTCTCAACCCTATGCCAATTGGCACGTGGCTCGGGTAGTAATCCAGAGATTATAACCCTGGAGGACCTGTTCTTTAATTTAGTCCCTAGTGTTTGATAATCCCCAAACAGGTCCTCTTTCCTCGACTTACCTATGTTGTTAGTCCCAACGTGGACCACAACAACTGGATCCTCCCCCTCCCTCTCCAAAATCCTTTCAAGCCGATCAGAGATGTCCCTCACCCTGGCACCGGGCAGGCAACATACCATGCGGGACTCGCGATCTGGCTTACAAAGGATGCCATCAATCCCCCTAATTATAGAATCCCCTACAACTACCACTTGTCTTTTTGCTCCCCCCTCTTGAATGGCTTCCTGTACCACGGTGCAGTGGTCAGTCAACGCATCCTCCCTACAGCCCTCTTCCTCATCCACACAGGGAGCAAGTACCTCATACCTGTTGGACAAGGTCAAGGGCTGAGGCTCCTCAACTCCTAAACTCAGGATCCCCCACCTGCCTCCCTTGCAGTCACACCACTCTGTCCCTGACCACTGTCCGAATTAACAGTACTTATTCTACCGGGTGTGACTGCCTCCTGAAACAAAGCGTCCAGGTAATGTTCCCCCTCCCTGATGTGCCACAGTGTGTGCAGCTCGGTCTCCAGCTCATCAATTCTGAGCCGAAGTTCCTCGAGCAGCCAACACTTGCTGCAGATGTGGTCACTGACGGTCTCAATGGGATCCACCAGTTCCATCATCATACAGCAACAGCACATCACGTGTCCAGCCATATTCAACTAGTTAATTAATTGAAATAATTTTTTTTTTTTTAATAGAACCTCAAGGATAAACCCGAACACCAACAAAAACACAGCCCTCTCTCGCCACTCACCCGAATTCCGTCACTCACCTAAACTCAAATGCACTCTGTTCCAATCAGCACAGTCACTCACCTAAACTCAGATGCACTCTGTTCCAATCAGCACTCCATGACTAACGGCACTCCTGCCACCCCTTTTGTACCCTGCCTGATTTCCAATGAGCCAATAGGCCCGCTCCAGGAAGTGAAGTCTCCAACTGCCACTCGACCTGTAAACTAAGCACTTTTAAATGTGCACTCACCTCTCCCAGCAACCCTGCAGCCTGTGGCCTGCTCCAGGAACTGAAGTCTCTTTTAAATATGCACTCACCTCTCCCAGCAACCCTGCAGCCTGTGGCCTGCTCCAGGAACTGAAGTCTCTTTTAAATATGCACTCACCTCCCCCAGCAACCCTGCAGCCTGTGGCCTGCTCCAGGAACTGAAGTCTCTTTTAAATATGCACTCACCTCTCCCAGCAACCCTGCAGCCTGTGGCCTGCTCCAGGAACTGAAGTCTCTTTTAAATATGCACTCACCTCTCCCAGCAACCCTGCAGCCTGTGGCCTCAGGAAGGGTTTTGGGTCCATTGGGATTGTGTACAGTGGGAGTGTACGGGAGGAGGTTTGGGTCCATTGGGATTGTGCACAGTGGGAGTGAACCGGGAAGGGATTTGGGTCCATTGAGATTGTGTACAGTGGGAGTGTACGGGAGGAGGTTTGGGTCCATTGGGATTGTGCACAGTGGGAGCGAACAGGAAGGGGTTTGGGTCCATTGGGATTGTGTACAGTGGGAGTGTACGTGAGGGTGTTTGGGTCCATTGTGATTGTGCACAGTGGGAGTGAATGGGAAGGGGTTTGGGTCCATTGGGATTATGTACAGTGGGAGTGAACGGGAAGGGGTTTGGGTCCATTGGGATTGTGCACAGTGGGCGTGAATGGGAAGGGGTTTGGGTCCATTGGGATTGTTTACAGTGGGAGTGAACGGGAAGGGGTTTGGGTCCATTGGGATTGTGTACAGTGGGAGTGAACGGGAAGGGTTTGGGTCCATTGGGATTGTGTACAGTGGGGGTGAACGGGAAGGGTTTGGGTCCATTGGGATTGTGTACAGTGAGAGTGAATGGGAAGGGGTTTGGGTCCATTGGGATTGTGTACAGTGGGAGTGAACGGGAAGGGGTTTGGGTCCATTGGGATTGTTTACAGTGGGAGTGAACGGGAAGGGTTTGGTTCCATTTGGATTGTGTACAGTGGGAGTGAACGGGAAGGGGTTTGGGTCCATTGGGATTGTGTACAGTGGGAGTGAATGGGAAGGGGTTTGGTTCCATTGGGATTGTGTACAGTGGGAGTGAACGGGAAGGGGTTTGGGTCCATTGGGATTGTTTACAGTGGGAGTGAACGGGAAGGGTTTGGTTCCATTTGGATTGTGTACAGTGGGAGTGAATGGGAAGGGGTTTGGGTCCATTGGGATTGTGTACAGTGGGAGTGAATGGGAAGGGGTTTGGGTCCGTTGGGATTGTGTACAGTGGGAGTGAATGGGAAGGGGTTTGGGTCCATTGGGATTGTGTACAGTGGGAGTGACGGGGAAGGGGTTTGGGTCCATTGGGATTGTTTACAGTGGGAGTGAACGGGAAGGGGTTTGGGTCCATTGGGATTGTGTACAGTGGGAGTGAATGGGAAGGGGTTTGGGTCCATTGGGATTGTGTACAGTGGGAGTGAATGGGAAGGGGTTTGGGTCCATTGGGATTGTGTACAGTGGGGGTGAACGGGAAGGGGTTTGGGTCCATTGGGATTGTGTACAGTGGGAGTGAATGGGAAGGAGTTTGGGTCCATTGGGATTGTGTACAGTGGGAGTGAATGGGAAGGAGTTTGGGTCCATTGGGATTGTGTACAGTGGGAGTGAATGGGAAGGGGTTTGGGTCCATTGGGATTGTGTACAGTGGGAGTGAACGGGAAGGGTTTGGGTCCATTGGGATTGTGTACAGTGGGAGTGAACGGGAAGGGGTTTGGGTCCGTTGGGATTGTGTACAGTGGGAGTGAACGGGAAGGGGTTTGGGTCCGTTGGGATTGTGTACAGTGGGAGTGAACGGGAAGGGGTTTGGGTCCGTTGGGATTGTGTACAGTGGGAGTGAACGGGAAGGGGTTTGGGTCCGTTGGGATTGTGTACAGTGGGAGTCAATGGGAAGGGGTTTGGGTCCATTGGGATTGTGTACAGTGGGGGTGAACGGGAAGGGGTTTGGGTCCGTTGGGATTGTGTACAGTGGGAGTCAATGGGAAGGGGTTTGGGTCCATTGGGACTGTGTACAGTGGGGGTGAACGGGAAGGGGTTTGGGTCCGTTGGGATTGTGTACAGTGGGAGTGAACGGGAAGGGGTTTGGGTCCGTTGGGATTGTGTACTGTGGGAGTGAACGGGAAGGGGTTTGGGTCCGTTGGGATTGTGTTCAGTGGGAGTGAACGGGAAGGGGTTTGGGTCCGTTGGGATTGTGTACTGTGGGAGTGAACGGGAAGGGGTTTGGGTCCGTTGGGATTGTGTACTGTGGGAGTGAACGGGAAGGGGTTTGGGTCCGTTGGGATTGTGTACTGTGGGAGTGAACGGGAAGGGGTTTGGGTCCGTTGGGATTGTATACAGTGGGAGTGAACGGGAAGGGATTTGGGTCTATTGGGATTGTGTACAGAGGGAGTGATCGGAAGGGGTTTGGGTCCTTTGGGATTGTGTTCAGTGGGAGCGAACAGGAAGGGGTTTGGTTCCATTGGGATTGTGTACAGTGGGAGTGAACGGGAAGGGGTTTGGGTCCGTTGGGATTGTGTACAGTGGGAGTGAACGGGAAGGGGTTTGGGTCCGTTGGGATTGTGTACAGTGGGAGTGAACGGGAAGGGGTTTGGGTCCGTTGGGATTGTATACAGTGGGAGTGAACGGGAAGGGTTTGAGTCCATTGGGATTGTGCACAGTGGGAGTGAACGGGAAGGGGTTTGGGTCCATTGGGATTGTATACAGTGGGAGTGAACGGGAAGGGTTTGAGTCCATTGGGATTGTGCACAGTGGGAGTGAACGGGAAGGGGTTTGGGTCCGTTGGGATTGTGCACAGTGGGAGTGAACGGGAAGGGTTTGGTTCCATTGGGATTGTGTACAGTGGGAGTGAACGGGAAGGGGTTTGGGTCCATTGGGATTGTGTACAGTGGGAGTGAACGGGAAGGGGTTTGGGTCCATTGGGATTGTGTACAGTGGGCGTGGACCAGGAAGAGGTTTGAGTCCATTGGGATTGTGCACAGTGGGAGTGAACGGGAAGGGGTTTGGGTCCATTGGGATTGTGTACAGTGGGAGTGAACGGGAAGGGGTTTGTGTCCATTGGGATTGTGTACAGTGGGAGTGAACGGGAAGGGGTTTGTGTCCATTGGGATTGTGTACAGTGGGAGCGAATATCGCTCTTTGGAGTCTGTATCCTTTAGCGTGCCTCGCTCTCTCTCTCTCTCTCTCGTTCACACCCTCTTCCATCTGTACAAATTCTAATCCTTTAATTACAGCCTTGGGTGAGTCACTTTGGAAAGGAATGTGGTCGAGTCACCGCTTTGCAATCATTTACTCGCCCAGTCCGTGGGTTGTACACAGTCTTTGTCAAGTGTTTTAAAAATTCTGGATTATTGCCAAGGTGTGAAAGGTCACCCAGTGACCCCCCACTCTCCTTTAATCTGCACACACCCAGCTATTTCGGCCAGGCTGTCAGGTCTTCAACAAGATGCCTGTGTTCCCTGTTACCGAGCACAGAAAACAACATCCCACATCACTGCACAGGGGAGTTAATCAAACACAGATCCAACAATCAGCCACACTATATCTCAGGGAGGCGTGAGCAAACACTGTCAAGGAGATCAGAATTGAAGGGTTTCCCAAGGAGAGAGAGAGACTGATAGAGAGTGAGAGGGCGAGAGAGTCTGAGAAAGGAGATGGAGAGAGAGACAAGCAGAGGGAGGGGGAGAGGGAGGCAGACAGAGGGAGGGAGAGAGAGGCAGATAGAAAGGGGAGGGAGAGAGAGTCAGGCAGAGCAAGTGGGAAAGACAGACAGAGCGAGAGAAACTTTGAGGGGCTGGAGGTTAGAGGGATAGGGAGGGGTGTAGGGGCTGGAGGAGGTTAGAGCGATAGGGAGGGGTGTAGGGTGTGGGGGAGGTTACAGAGATAGGGAGTGGTGTAGGGGCTGGAGGAAGTTACAGAGATAGGGAGGGGTGTAGGGGCTGGAGGAGGTTACAGAGATAGGGGGGGGTGTAGGGGCTGGAGGAGGTTACAGAGATAGGGAGGGGTGTAGGGGCTGGTGGAGGTTACAGAGATCTGGAGGGGTGTAGGGGCTGGAGGAGGTTACAGAGATAGGGAGGGGTGTAGGGGCTGGAGGAGGTTAGAGGGATAGGGAGGGGTGTAGGGGCTGGAGGAGGTTACAGAGATAGGGAGGGGTGTAGGGGCTGTAGGAGGTCACAGGGAAATGGAGGGGTGTAGGGGCTGGAGGAGGTTAGAGGGATAGGGAGGGGTGTAGGGGCTGGAGGAGGTTACAGAGGTATGGAGGGGTGTAGTGTGTGGGGGAGGTTACAGAGATAGGGAGGGGTGTAGGGGCTGGAGGAGGTTAGAGGGATAGGGAGGGGTGTCGGGGCTGGAGGAGGTTAGAGGGATAGGGAGGGGTGTAGGGGCTGGAGGAGGTTAGAGGGATAGGGAGGGGTGTCGGGGCTGGTGAACGTTACAGAGATAGGGAGGGGTGTAGGGGCTGGTGGAGGTTACAGAGATAGGGAGGGGTATAGGGGCGGGAGGAGGTTACAGAGGTAGGGAGGGGTGTAGGGGCTGGAGGAGGTTACAGAGATAGGGAGGGGTGTAGGGGCTGGTGGAGGTTACAGAGATAGGGAGGGGTGTAGGGGCTGGTGGAGGTTACAGAGATAGGGATGGGTGTAGGGGCGGGAGGAGGTTACAGAGATAGGGAGGGGTGTAGGGGCTGGAGGAGGTTACATAGAACATAGAACATTGCAGCGCAGTACAGGCCCTTCGGCCCTCGATGTTGCGCCGACCTGTGAAACCACTCTAAAGCCCATCTACACTATTCCCTTATCGTCCATATGTCTATCCAATGACCATTTGAATGCCCTTAGTGTTGGCGAGTCCACTACTGTTGCAGGCAGGGCATTCCACGCCCTTGCTACCTCTGACATCTGTCTTATATCTATCTCCCCGCAATTTAAAGCTATGTCCCCTCGTGCTAGACATCACCATCCGAGGAAAAAGGCTCTCACTGTCCACCCTATCCAATCCTCTGATCATCTTGTATGCCTCAATTAAGTCACCTCTTAACCTTCTTCTCTCTAATGAAAACAGCCTTTCCTCATAAAATCTTCCCTCCATACCAGGCAACATTCTGGTAAATCTCCTCTGCACCGTTTCCAATGCTTCCACATCCTTCCTATAATGCGGCGACCAGAATTGCATGCAATACTCCAAATGCGGCTGCACCAGAGTTTTGTACAGCTGCAACATGACCTCATGGCTCCAAAACTCAATCCCTCTACCAATAAAAGCTAACACACCGTACGCCTTCTTAACAACCCTCTCAACCTGGGTGGCAACTTTCAGGGATCTATGTACATGGACACCGAAATCTCTCTGCTCATCCACACTGCCAAGAATCTTACCATTAGCACAGTGCTCTGTCTTCCTGTTATTCCTTCCAAAATGAATCACTTCACACTTTTCTGCATTAAACTCCATTTGCCACCTCTCAGCCCAGCGCTGCAGGTTATCTATGTTCCTCTGTAACTTGTAACATCCTTCCGCACTGTCCACAACTCCACCGACTTTAGTGTCATCTGCAACTTTACTCACCCATCCTTCTATGCCCTCCTCCAGGTCATTTATAAAAATGACAGACAGAAGTGGCCACAAAACACACCCTTGTGGTACACCACTAGTAACTGGACTCCAGTCTGAACATTTCCCATCAACCACTGAGAATTCGCTATTGTCAGTCCGGACGAAATGATCAATCGAACACCAAGTTACTTCAACGTACGTTTATTCACGGCCGGGGCTGCACCACTGTACTTCGGGGGAGCACAGCAGCAAGCCAATATTAGTACATTCGACAGTAGCTTATATGCAGTATGACACTGTCCCTTTTCTGAGGACGGCCCCCCTTCGAGGCGCAAGTTAGGGACACATTCTGTTGCTCTCAGCTAAATTATAATGCTCTCAGCTAAATTATTATTATCTTTAGAATGAGGAACCCATTCCCTCAGCTGCGTCCTGTTATTGCAGACTGTCTAGTGCAAAAGCAGAAGCGATTCATCTCGAAGGTCACGTACACATTTTACACAAAGCTTTGACATTCTATTTCCCATCAAGCTCTGATTCTATCTGGATTTGACATTCTATTTCCCATCAAACTCCGATTCCACCCTTTGTCTTCTTCCAGCTAGCCAATTTCTGATCCAAACTGCTAAAACACCCTCAATCCCATGCCTCCGTATTTTCTGCGGTAGCTTACTGTGGGGAACTTTATTAAACCCTTTACTGAAATCCATGTACACCACATCAACTGCTTTACCCTCATCCACCTGTTTGGTCACCTTCTCAAAGAACTCAACAAGGTTTGTGAGGCACGACCTACCCTTCACAAAACCGTGTTGACTATCTCTAATCAAATTATTCCTTTCTAGATGATTATATATCCTATCACTTATAAACCTTTCCAAGATTTTGCCCACAACAGAAGTAAGGCTCACTGGTCTATAGTTACCGGGGTTGGCTCTACTCCCCTTCTTGAACAAGGGGACAATATTTGCTATCCTCCAGTCTTCTGGCACTATTCCTGTAGACAAAGATGACTTAAAGATCAAAGCCAAAAGTTCAGCAATCTCCTCCCTAGCTTCCCAGAGAATCCTAAGATACATCCCATCCGGCCCAGGGGACTTATCTATTTTCACACTTTCCAGAATTGCTAACACCTCCTTCTTATGAACCTCAAACCCTTCTAATCTAGTAGCCTGAATCTCAGTATTCTCCTCGACAACATTTTCTTTTTCCTGTATGAATACTGACGAAAAATATTGATTTCGCACCTCTCCTATCTCCTCGGACTCCAAGCACAACTTCCCACTACTGTCCTTGACTGGCCCTACTCTTACCCTAGTCATTCTTTTATTCCTGACATATCTATAGAAAGCTTTACGATTATCCTTGATCCTACCTGCCAAAGACTTCTCATGTCCCCTCCTGGCTCTTCTTAGCTCTCTCTTTAGGTCCTTCCCAGCTAACTTGTAACTCGAGAACCCTAACTGAACCTTCATGTCTCATCTTTACATAAGCCTCCTTCTTCCTCTTGACAAGTGTTTCGACTGCTTTAGTAAACCATGGTTCCCTTGCTCGACCACTTCCTCCCTGCCTGACAGGTACATACTTATCAAGGACACGCAATAGCTGTTCCTTGAACAAGCTCCACATTTCCATTGTGCCCATCCCCTGCAGTTTTCCTCTCCATCCGATGCATCCTAAGCCTTGCCTCATCGCATCATAATTGCCTTTCCCCCAGATATAACTCTTGCCCTGCGGTATATACCTATCCCTTTCCATCACTAAAGTAAACGTAATCGAATTGTGGTCACTATCACCAAAGTGCTCACCTACCTCCAAATCTAACACCTGTCCTGGTTCATTACCCAGTACCAAATCCAATATGGCCTCGCATCTCGTTGGCCTATCTACATACTGTGTCAGGAAACCCTCCTGCACACATTGGACAAAAACGGACCCATCTAAAGTACTCGAACTATAGCGTTTCCAGTCAATATTTGGAAAGTTAAAGTCCCCCATAATAACTACCCTGTTGCTTTCGCTCCTATCCAGAATCATCTTTGCAATCCTTTCCTCTACATCTCTGGAACTTTTCGGAGGCCTATAGAAAACCCCTAACAGGGTGACCTCTGCTTTCCTGTTTCTAACCTCAGCCCATACTACCTCAGTAGACGAGTCCTCATCAAACCACCGTAATACTGTCCTTAACTAACAATGCCACCCCTCCCCCTCTTTTACCACCTTCCCTGAGCTTACTGAAATATCTAAACCCCGACACCTGCAACAACCATTCCTGTCCCTGATCTATCCATGTCTCCGAAATGGCCACAACATCGAAGTCCCAGGTACCAACCCATGCCGCAAGTTCACCCACCTTATTCCGGATGCTCCTGGCATTGAAGAAGATAGACTTTAAACCACCTTCCTGCCTGCCGGTACACTCCTGCAACTTTGAAACCTTACTCATGACCTCACTGCTCTCAACCTCCTGTACACTGGAGCTACAATTCAGGTTCCCAAGCCCCTGCTGAACTAGTTTAAACCCGCCCGAAGAGCATTAGCAAATTTCCCCCCCCAGGATATTGGTACCCCTCTGGTCATGGTGCAGACCATCCCATTTGTAGAGGTCCCACCGACCCCAGAATGAGCCCCAATTATCCAGAAATCTGAAACCCTCCCTCCTGCACCATCCCTGTAGCCACGTGTTCAACTGCTCTCTCTCCCTATTCCTCGTCTCGCTATCACGTGGCACGGGTAACAACCCAGAGATAATAACTCTGTTTGTCCTTGATCTAAGTTTCCACCCTGGCTCCCTGAATTCCTGCCTTACATCCCTATCCCTTTTCCTACCTATGTCGTTGGTACCTATGTGGACCACGACTTGGGGCTGCTCCCCCTCGCCCTTAAGGATCCCGAAAACACGATCCGAGACATCACGCACCCTGGCACCTGGGAGGAAACACACCAACCACGAGTCTCTCTCGTTCCCACACAATCTCCTATCTGTCCCCCGAACTATGGAGTCGCCAATGACTAATGCTCTACTCCTCTCCCCCTTTCCCTTCTGAGCAACAGGGACAGACTCTGTGCCAGAGACCTGTACCCCATGGCTTGCCCCTGGTAAGTCGTCGTCCCCAACAGTATCCAAAGCGGTATACTTGTTACTAAGGGGAACGGCCACAGGGGATCCCTGTACTGACTGCTTCCTCCCAGCCCCTCTCACCGTCACCCATCTATCTTTATTCTTTGGAGTAACTACATCCCTGAAGCTTCTATCTATGACCACCTCTGCCTCCCGAATGATCCAAAGTTCATCCAGCTCCAGCTCCAGTTCCCTAACACGGTTTCTGAGGAGCTGGAGATGGGTGCACTTCCCACAGATGAAATCAGCAGGGACACTGTCCGCGTCCCTCACCTCAAGCATTCTGCAGGAGGAACATTGCACTACCTTCCCTGCCATCCCCTCTAGATAAAAAAAAGAAAAAGAAAGAAGGAGCTTACCTGTTATTCACTCCCCTTCTCAGCAAGCACTCACTCAGCAACTTCTGTGCCCCGCACAATAACACCTGAGGGAAAATGAAAAAAAAAAGAAAAACTACTCACCAGTCACCAGCCAATCCCTTACCTGCAGGCTGTGACGTCACGGTTCAACTTCTTTCTACTTCTACCTGCCCTCGAACCTTCCTCTTGATCTTTACAGCAGTTGTATTTTTTTGGTAAGAGGAGGGGGTAGGGAGGGAAACACTGAAGAAGTGTTTCGGGTTTAAGTGTCAATTGACAACAGCTCCTCCACAAACCACCTTCAAATTAGGGTGAGCACACGGACGTGTGTAAATTTCCCCGCAACAGTGAATCAGCATCTCTACTGCCCTCTGCTGGATGCTTGTCTTCACTTGAACAGCTATGCTCTCTTGCTCAGGTACACGTTCAAGTTAGGGTGAGCACACGGACGTAAGCAAATTTCCCCCGCAACAGCCAATCAGCAGCTCAACTCTATTGCCCTCTGCTGGATGCTTGTCTTCACTTGAAGGGGCTGTTTAGCACTGGGCTAAATCGCTGGCTTTGAAAGCAGACCAAGGCAGGCCAGCAGCACAGTTCAATTCCCGTATCTGCCTCCCCAAACAGGCGCCGGAATGTGACGACTAGGGGCTTTTCACAGTAACTTCATTTGAAGCCTACTTGTGACAAGCGATTTTCATTTCATTTCATTTCCTTTTGAACAGCTAGGGTCTCTTGCTCAGGTACACCTTCAAGTTAGGGTGAGCACACAGATGTATGCAAATTTCCCCTGCAACATCTAATCAGCAGCTCTGATCTACTGCCCTCTGCTGGATGCTTGTCTTCACTTGAACAGCTAGGGTCTCTTGCTCAGGTACACCTTCAAGTTAGGGTGAGCACAAGGGCGTATGCAAATTTCCTCCACAAGAGCCAATCAGCAGCTCCGCTCTAATGCCCTCTGCTGTTACAGAGATAGGGAGAAGTGTAGGGGCTGGAGGAGGTTACAGAGGTAGGGAGGGGTGTAGGGGCTGGAGGAGGTTACAGAGGTAGGGAGGGGTGTAGGGGCTGGCGGAGGTTACAGAGATAGGGAGGGGTGTAGGGGCTGGAGGAGATTACAGAGGTAGGGAGGGGTGTAAGGACTGGGGGAAGCTTACAGAGATAGGGAGAGGTGTAGGGGCTAGGGAGCTTACAGAGATAGGGAGGGGTGTAGGGGCTGGGGGACCTTACAGAGATAGGGAGGGGTGTAGGGGCTGGAGGAGATTACAGAGGTAGGGAGGGGTGTATGGGCTGGAGGAGGTTACAGAGGTAGGGAGGGGTGTAGGGGCTGGAGGAGCTTACAGAGATAGGGAGGGGTGTAGGGGCTGGAGGAGCTTACAGAGATAGGGAGGGGTGTAGGGGCTGGAGGAGATTACAGAGGTAGGGTGGGGTGTAGGGGTTGGGGAGCTTACAGAGATAGGGAGGGGTGTAGGGGCTGGAGGAGCTTACAGAGATAGGGAGGGGTGTAGGGGCTGGAGGAGATTACAGAGGTAGGGAGGGGTGTAGGGGCTGGAGGAGGTTACAGAGGTAGGGGGGTGTAGGGGCTGGAGGAGGTTACAGAGATAGGGAGGGGTGTAGGGGCTGGAGGAGGTTACAGAGATAAGGAGGGGTGTAGGAGCTGGGGGAGCTTACAGAGGTAGGGAGGGGTGTAGGGGGCTGGATTAGGTTACAGAGATAGGGAGGACTGTAGGGGCTGGAGGAGGTTACAGAGGTAGGGAGGGGTGTAGGGGCTGGGGGAGCTTACAGAGATAGGGAGGGGTGTAGGGGCTGGAGGAGGTTACAGAGGTAGGGAGGGTGTAGGGGCTGGAGGAGGTTACAGAGATAAGGAGGGGTGTAGGAGCTGGGGGAGCTTACAGAGGTAGGGAGGGGTGTAGGGGCTGAGGGAGATTACAGAGATAGGGAGGGTTGTAGGGGCTGGAGGAGGTTTCAGAGGTAGGGAGGGTGTCGGGGCTGGAGGAGGTTACAGAGGTAGGGAGGGTGTCGGGGCTGGAGGAGGTTACAGAGATAGGGAGGGGTGTAGCGGCTGGAGGAGCTTACAGACATAGGGAGGGGTGTAGGGTCTGGAGGAGTTTACAGAGATAGGGAGGGGTGTAGGGGCTGGAGGAGCTTACAGAGATAGGGAGGGTGTCGGGGCTGGAGGAGGTTACAGAGATAGGGAGGGGTGTAGGGGCTGGAGGAGTTTACAGAGATAGGGAGGGGTGTAGGGGCTGGAGGAGATTACAGAGGTAGGGAGGGGTGTAGGGACTGGGGAAGCTTACAGAGATAGGGAGGGGTGTAGGAGCTGGGGGACC
Source organism: Scyliorhinus torazame (assembly GCF_047496885.1). Taxonomy (NCBI): domain Eukaryota; kingdom Metazoa; phylum Chordata; class Chondrichthyes; order Carcharhiniformes; family Scyliorhinidae; genus Scyliorhinus; species Scyliorhinus torazame. The sequence continues at coordinate 75,589,798 of NC_092722.1, read as the reverse complement.
TTACAGAGATAGGGAGGGTGTCGGGGCTGGAGGAGGTTACAGAGATAGGGAGGGGTGTAGGGGCTGGAGGAGGTTACAGAGATAGGGAGGGGTGTAGGGGCTGGAGGAGATTACAGAGATAGGGAGGGGTGTAGGGGCTGGAGGAGATTACAGAGGTAGGGAGGGGTGTAGGGGCTGGAGGAGGTTACAGAGATAGGGAGGGGTGTAGGGGCTGGAGGAGGTTACAGACGTAGGGAGGGGTGTAGGGGCTGGAGGAGGTTACAGAGATAGGGAGGGGTGTAGGGGCTGGAGGAGGTTACAGAGGTAGGGAGGGGTGTAGGGGCTGGGGGAAGCTTACAGAGATAGGGAGGGGTGTAGGGGCTGGAGGAGGTTACAGAGGTAGGGAGGGTGTAGGGGCTGGAGGAGGTTACAGAGGTAGGGAGGGGTGTAGGGGCTGGAGGAGGTTACAGAGGTAGGGAGGGGTGTTGGGGCTGGAGGAGGTTACAGAGATAGGGAGGACTGTAGGGGCTGGAGGAGGTTACAGAGATAGGGAGGGGTGTAGGGGCTGGAGGAGGTTACAGAGATTGGGAGGGGTGTAGGGACTGGGGGACCTTACAGAGATAGGGAGGGGTGTAAGGGCTGGAGGAGATTACAGAGGTAGGGAGGGGTGTAGGGGCTGGAGGAGGTTACAGAGATAGGGAGGGGTGTAGGGGCTGGAGGAGGTTACAGAGGTAGGGAGGGGTGTTGGGGCTGGAGGAGGTTACAGAGATAGGGAGGACTGTAGGGGCTGGAGGAGGTTACAGAGATAGGGAGGGGTGTAGGGGCTGGAGGAGGTTACAGAGGTAGGGAGGGGTGTTGGGGCTGGAGGAGGTTACAGAGATAGGGAGGACTGTAGGGGCTGGAGGAGGTTACAGAGGTAGGGAGGGGTGTAGGGGCTGGGGGAAGCTTACAGAAATAGGGAGGGGTGTAGGGGCTGGAGGAGATTACAGAGGGAGGGAGGGGTGTAGGGGCTGGAGGAGGTTACAGAGGTAGGGAGGGGTTTAGGGGCTGGGGGAAGCTTACAGAGATAGGGAGGGGTGTAGGGGCTGGGGGACCTTACAGAGGTAGGGAGGGGTGTAGGGGCTGGGGGACCTTACAGAGATAGGGAGGGGTGTATGGGCTGGAGGAGGTCACAGAGGTAGGGAGGGGTGTAGGGGCTGGAGGAGGTTACAGAGATAGAGAGGGGTGTAGGGGCTGGAGGAGCTTACAGAGGTAGGGAGGGGTGTAGGGGCTAGGGAGCTTACAGAGATAGCGAGGGGTGTAGAGGCTGGAGGAGATTACAGATGTAGGGAGGGGTGTAGGGGCTGGAGGAGGTTACAGAGATAGGGAGGGGTGTAGGGGCTGGGGGACCTTACAGAGATAGGGAGGGGTGTAGGGGCTGGAGGAGATTACAGATGTAGGGAGGGGTGTAGGGGCTGGAGGAGGTTACAGAGGTAGGGAAGGGTGTAGGGGCTGGAGGAGGTTACAGAGATAGGGAGGGGTGTAGGGGCTGGAGGAGGTTACAGAGGTAGGGAGGGGTGTAGGGACTGGGGGAAGCTTACAGAGATAGGGAGGGGTGTAGGGGCTGGAGGAGGTTACAGAGGTAGGGAGGGGTGTAGGGGCTGGAGGAGCTTACAGAGGTAGGGAGGGGTGTAGGGATTGGGGGAGCTTACAGAGATAGGGAGGGGTGTAGGGGCTGGAGGAGATTACAGAGGGAGGGAGGGGTGTAGGGTGTGGGGGAGGTTACAGAGATAGGGAGGGGTGTAGGGGCTGGGGGAGCTTACAGAGATAGGGAGGGGTGTAGGGGCTGGGGGACCTTACAGAGATAGGGTGGGGTGTAGGGGCTGGAGGAGATTACAGAGGTAGGGAGGGGTGTATGGGCTGGAGGAGGTTACAGAGGTAGGGAGGGGTGTAGGGGCTGGAGGAGGTTACAGAGATAGGGAGGGGTGTAGGGGCTGGAGGAGCTTACAGAGATAGGGAGGGGTGTAGGGGCTAGGGAGCTTACAGAGATAGCGAGGGGTGTAGAGGCTGGAGGAGATTACAGATGTAGGGAGGGGTGTAGGGGCTGGAGGAGGTTACAGAGATAGGGAGGGGTGTAGGGGCTGGGGGACCTTACAGAGATAGGGAGGGGTGTAGGGGCTGGAGGAGATTACAGATGTAGGGAGGGGTGTAGGGGCTGGAGGAGGTTACAGAGATAGGGAGGGGTGTAGGGGCTGGAGGAGGTTACAGAGGTAGGGAGGGGTGTAGGGACTGGGGGAAGCTTACAGAGATAGGGAGGGGTGAAGGGGCTGGAGGAGATCACAGAGGTAGGAAGGGGTGTAGGGGCTGGGGGAAGCTTACAGAGATAGGGAGGGGTGTAGGGGCTGGAGGAGATTACAGAGGTAGGGAGGGGTGTAGGGACTGGGGGAAGCTTACAGAGATAGGGAGGGGTGTAGGGGCTAGGGAGCTTACAGAGATAGGGAGGGGTGTAGGGGCTGGGGGACCTTACAGAGATAGGGAGGGGTGTAGGGGCTGGAGGAGATTACAGAGGTAGGGAGGGGTGTAGGGGCTGGGGGACCTTACAGAGATAGGGGGGGTGTAGGGGCTGGAGGAGGTTACAGAGGTAGGGAGGGGTGTAGGGGCTGGAGGAGGTTACAATGGTAGGGAGGGGTGTAGGGGCTGGGGGAAGCTTACAGAGATAGGGAGGGGTGGAGGGGCTGGGGGAGCTTACAGAGATAGGGAGGGGTGTAGGGGCTGGGGGACCTTACAGAGATAGGGAGGGGTGTAGGGGCTGGAGGAGATTACAGAGATAGGGAGGGGTGTATGGGCTGGAAGAGGTTACAGAGGTAGGGAGGGGTGTAGGGGCTGGAGGAGCTTACAGAGATAGGGAGGGGTGTAGGGGCTGGAGGAGGTTACAGAGATAGGGAGGGGTGTAGGGGCTGGAGGAGATTACAGAGGTAGGGAGGGGTGTAGGGGTTGGGGGAGCTTACAGAGATAGGGAGGGGTGTAGGGGCTGGAGGAGCTTACAGAGATAGGGAGGGGTGTAGGGGCTGGAGGAGATTACAGAGGTAGGGAAGGGTGTAGGGGCTGGAGGAGGTTACAGAGATAGGGAGGGGTGTAGGGGCTGGAGGAGTTTACAGAGATAGGGAGGGGTGTAGGGGCTGGAGGAGATTACAGAGGTAGGGAGGGCTGTAGGGACTGGGGGAAGCTTACAGAGATAGGGAGGGGTGTAGGGGCTAGGGAGCTTACAGAGATAGGGAGGGGTGTAGGGGCTGGGGGACCTTACAGAGATAGGGAGGGGTGTAGGGGCTGGAGGAGATTACAGAGGTAGGGAGGGGTGTAGGGGCTGGAGGAGGTTGCAGAGGAAGGGAGGGGTGTAGGGGCTGGGGGAAGCTTACAGAGATAGGGAGGGGATGTAGGGGCTGGGGGAGCTTACAGAGATAGGGAGGAGTGTAGGGGCTGGGGGACCTTACAGAGATAGGGAGGGGTGTAGGGGCTGGAGGAGATTACAGAGGTAGGGAGGGGTGTATGGGCTGGAGGAGGTTACAGAGGTAGGGAGGGGTGTAGGGACTGGAGGAGCTTACAGAGATAGGGAGGGGTGTAGGGGCTGGAGGAGATTACAGAGGTAGGGAGGGGGGTTGGGGGAGCTTACAGAGATAGGGAGGGGTGTAGGGGCTGGAGGAGCGTACAGAGATACGGAGGGGTGTAGGGGCTGGAGGAGATTACAGAGGTAGGGAGGGGTGTAGGGGCTGGAGTAGGTTACAGAGGTAGGGGGGTGTAGGGGCTGGAAGAGGTTACAGAGATAGGGAGGGGTGTAGGGGCTGGAGGAGGTTACAGAGGTAGGGAGGGGTGTAGGGGCTGGGGGAGCTTACAGAGACAGGGAGGGTTGTAGGGGCTGGAGGAGGTTACAGAGGTAGGGAGGGTGTCGGGGCTGGAGGAGGTTACAGTGGTAGGGAGGGTGTCGGGGCTGGAGGAGGTTGCAGAGATAGGGAGCGGTGTAGCGGCTGGAAGAGATTACAGAGATAGGGAGGGGTGTAGGGGCTGGAGGAGGTTACAGAGGTAGGGAGGGGTGTAGGGGCTGGGGGAGCTTACAGAGACAGGGAGGGTTGTAGGGGCTGGAGGAGGTTACAGAGATAGGGAGGGTGTCGGGGCTGGAGGAGGTTACAGAGGTAGGGAGGGTGTCGGGGCTGGAGGAGGTTACAGAGGTAGGGAGGGTGTCGGGGCTGGAGGAGGTTACAGAGATAGGGAGGGGTGTCGGGGCTGGAGGAGGTTACAGAGGTAGGGAGGGTGTCGGGGCTGGAGGAGGTTACAGAGATAGGGAGGGGTGTAGCGGCTGGAGGAGCTTACAGACATAGGGAGGGGTGTAGGGTCTGGAGGAGTTTACAGAGATAGGGAGGGGTGTAGGGGCTGGAGGAGCTTACAGAGATAGGGAGGGTGTCGGGGCTGGAGGAGGTTACAGAGATAGGGAGGGGTGTAGGGGCTGGAGGAGTTTACAGAGATAGGGAGGGGTGTAGGGGCTGGAGGAGATTACAGAGGTAGGGAGGGGTGTAGGGACTGGGGAAGCTTACAGAGATAGGGAGGGGTGTAGGAGCTGGGGGACCTTACAGAGATAGGGAGGGGTGTAGGGGCTGGAGGAGGTTACAGAGATAGGGAGGGGTGTAGGGGCTGGAGGAGGTTACAGAGATAGGGAGGGGTGTAGGGGCGGGAGGAGGTTACAGAGATAGGGAGGGGTGTAGGGGTTGGGGGAGGTTACAGAGATAGGGAGGGGGTGTACGGGCGGGAGGAGGTTACAGAGATAGGGAGGATTGACACACCGTTCATCACCCGGATTGACACACCATTCATCACCCGGATTGACACACCATTCATCGCCCGGATTGACACACCATTCATCACCCGGATTGACACACCATTCATCATCCGGATTGACACACCATTCATCACCCGGATTGACACACCATTCATCGCCCGGATTGACACACCATTCATCACCCGGATTGACACACCGTTCATCACCCGGATTGACACACCATTCATCACCCAGATTGACACACCATTCATCACCCGGATTGACACACCATTCATCATCCGGATTGACACACCATTCATCACCCGGATTGACACACCATTCATCACCCGGATTGACACACCATTCATCACCCGGATTGACACACCATTCATCACCCGGATTGACACACCATTCATCACCCGGATTGACACACCATTCATCGCCCGGATTGACACACCGTTCATCACCCGGATTGACACACCATTCATCACCCGGATTGACACACCATTCATCGCCCGGACTGATACACCATTCATCATCCGGATTGACACACCATTCATCACCCGGATTGACACACCATTCATCACCCGGATTGACACACCATTCATCGCCCGGATTAACGCTGTTCACTGGCATCGGCTGGTGGGTCCTACTTGGGGACATCCGGTTCCTGTCAATGACCGCAACGCGGAAGGCTTCCCGGTCGTCGGTATCACCGGTCTGTACGTCGTCAGGGTATGACTCGGTGTATGGAGGCTGAATGGTCCACACGTCCCTGCGAGGCTGGCGGAATTGGGGAGTGTTGACAGGTTGAGCTGCTCGGCAGCAGGCAGCGTAGTGGCCCATCCTGCCACAGTGGAGGCATTGTCGGTTCTTTGCTGGACATTGCTGCTTTAAATGTGCGGATCCACAGTTGCCGCACGTCGTGACGTCATGGCGTTCGTTGCGCCACCGCGCATGCGCAGTTCGGTCGTGCGTAGAGTGCGCCTGCGCGTGCATGTCCCTCTGCGTCGACGTCTCTCTTGGCGCGGGAGGCCGTGGAAAGCGCGCGAAATGGCCGCCCTCGTCCGGGCCGCGGGCTGGGAGGAATTTGATCGCCAGGATCCGCTCGGCATCGTAGGACCCCTGCCTTGCCGATTCGGCCGCGTAGGACCCCTGCCGTGCCGATTCGGCCGCGTAGGACCCCTGCCTTGCCGATTCGGCCGCGTAGGACCCCTGCCGTGACGATTCGGCCACGTAGGACCCCTGCCGTGACGATTCGGCCGCGTAGGACCCCTGCCGTGCCGATTCGGCTGCGTAGGACCCCTGCCGTGCCGATTCGGCCGCGTAGGACCCCTGCCGTGATGATTCGGCCGCGTAGGACCCCTGCCTTGCCGATTCGGCCGCGTAGGACCCCTGCCGTGACTTATCGACCGCGTAGGACCCCTGCCGTGACGATTCGGCCGCGTAGGACCCCTGCCGTGACGATTCGGCCGCGTAGGACCCCTGCCGTGCCGATTCGGCCGCGTAGGACCCCTGCCGTGACGATTCGGCCGCGTAGGACCCCTGCCGTGACGATTCGGCCGCGTAGGACCCCTGCCGTGACGATTCGGCCGCGTAGGACCCCTGCCGTGACGATTCGGCCGCGTAGGACCCCTGCCGTGACGATTCGGCCGCGTAGGACCCCTGCCGTGACGATTCGGCCGCGTAGGACCCCTGCCGTGACGATTCGGCCGCGTAGGACCCCTGCCGTGACGATTCGGCCGCGTAGGACCCCTGCCGTGCCGATTCGGCCGCGTAGGACCCCTGCGTGACGATTCGGCCGCGTAGGACCCCTGCCATGATGATTCCGATTCGGCCGCGTAGGACCCCTGCCGTGACGATTCGGCCGCGTAGGACCCCTGCCGTGACGATTCGGCCGCGTAGGACCCCTGCCGTGACGATTCGGCCGCGTAGGACCCCTGCCGTGACGATTCGGCCGCGTAGGACCCCTGCCGTGACGATTCGGCCGCGTAGGACCCCTGCCGTGACGATTCGGCCGCGTAGGACCCCTGCCGTGACGATTCGGCCGCGTAGGACCCCTGCCGTGACGATTCGGCCGCGTAGGACCCCTGCCGTGCCGATTCGGCCGCGTAGGACCCCTGCCGTGACGATTCGGCCGCGTAGGACCCCTGCCGTGACGATTCGGCCGCGTAGGACCCCTGCCGTGACGATTCGGCCGCGTAGGACCCCTGCCGTGACGATTCGGCCGCGTAGGACCCCTGCCGTGACGATTCGGCCGCGTAGGACCCCTGCCTTGCCGATTCGGCCGCGTAGGACCCCTGCCGTGACGATTCGGCCGCGTAGGACCCCTGCCTTGCCGATTCGGCCTCGTAGGACCCCTGCCGTGACGATTCGGCCGCGTAGGACCCCTGCCGTGACGATTCGGCCGCGTAGGACCCCTGCCGTGACGATTCGGCCGCGTAGGACCCCTGCCGTGCCGATTCGGCCGCGTAGGACCCCTGCCGTGCCGATTCGGCCGCGTAGGACCCCTGCCTTGCCGATTCGGCCGCGTAGGACCCCTGCCGTGACGATTCGGCCGCGTAGGACCCCTGCCTTGCCGATTCGGCCGCGTAGGACCCCTGCCGTGACGATTCGGCCGCGTAGGACCCCTGCCGTGACGATTCAGCCGGGTAGGACCCCTGCCGTGACGATTCGGCCGCGTAGGACCCCTGCCGTGACGATTCGGCCGCGTAGGACCCCTGCCGTGACGATTCGGCCGGGTAGGACTCCTGCCGTGACGATTCGGCCGGGTAGGACCCCTGCCGTGACGATTCGGCCGGGTAGGACCCCTGCCGTGACGATTCGGCCGCGTAGGACCCCTGCCGTGACGATTCGGCCGCGTAGGACCCCTGCCGTGACGATTCGGCCGCGTAGGACCCCTGCCGTGACGATTCGGCCGCGTAGGACCCCTGCCGTGACGATTCGGCCGCGTAGGACCCCTGCCGTGACGATTCGGCCGCGTAGGACCCCTGCCGTGACGATTCGGCCGCGTAGGACCCCTGCCGTGACGATTCGGCCGCGTAGGACCACTGCTGTGACGATTCGGCCGCCTGGAATTGGGAGTAGCGGCTGGTCGCGTTTTCGTGGAGGACACAGATTTCGATGGCGGTGGCTAGGGTGAGGCTCTTGATTTTGAGGAGCTGCTGGCGTAGGGGGCCCGAGGTGACCCCAAAAACTATCTGGTCCCGAATCGTGGAATCGGAGGTGGCCTCGTAACCGCAGGACTGCGCGAGGATACGGAGGTGTGTAAGGAAAGACTGAAAAGGCTCATCCTTACCCTGCAGGCGCTGCTGGAAGAGGTACCTCTCGAAACTCTCATTTACCTCGACGCTGAAGTGTTGCTCGAGTTTAAGAAGGACCGTCTTGTACTTCGTCTTGTCCTCACCTTCCGCGAACACCAGGGAGTTGTAGATGTGGATGGCGTGTTGCCCTGCTGTGGAGAGGAGGAGGGCGATCTTCCTGGTGTCCGAAGCATTCTCCCTTTCTGTGGCTTCATGGAAGAGCTGGAATGGCTGTTTAAACAGCTTCCAGTTCACGCCGAGATTTCCAGCGATTTGGAGCGGCTGCGGCGGGCTGATGTGTCCATGGCGCAGGATGACGGATTCCTGAGGATGTGCAGGTAGGTCTCACAGGTACTGGGTTCCAATCCTGGTACTATGTCGTGTTGGGTGCTCTGCTACACAGACAAACCAACACGGTTGCAGATGGTACAACTGTTTTATTACTAACAATAACAACATCTGTAAACTTGTCACTGTGGTTCATTCATTACCCTTTAACCTGTGGACCCAGCCCTAACACTATCTTGGAGAGGCACTCAGCACATGGTGTATGTCTGAGTGGCGCACTGTGAGCTCGGTGCTCTGAGTTATCTCCTGTTGGAATGAGCGGGAGCTGTGGTGTTCCCTGTTTTATAGTGCGTGTGCTCTCACTGGTGATTGGCTGTGATGTTGCGTGTGTGTTGATTGGTCCGTTGATCTGTCCATCAGTGTGTGTGTGTGATTGCACCCTGATGTTTATCTGAATATCATGACAGGGAGATGACATAATTGCTGTTGTAAGGGTTTGAGGTTCCGCAGACAGTTTTAAGAAGTTGGTTAAATATCAGGAATGTGGAACTATTGGGATGCGTCTGAGATGGCTGAAGGGCTGAGGGGGGGGAGAGGTGGAGGGGAGCGGGTTGGAGGGGGCCTGCATGACGCTGTCTCCCAATGGATCCTGCAGGAAAAGCCTTGCTGAGCATCAACGTGCTCCGAGCTGGCGGGTTGGACTCCATTCTCCATCACTGGGATGTAAGATTGGGGAGGACAAAATAATTAAAATGATGGCAAGGAGAGGGATCAGCAGAGCCAAAACCCTAAGGGCGGGCGGGGGGTAACGAGAGAGCGAGATTAATTGGATAGATCATCCACAGATTCAGTTCAAGCTGAATCGGTCCAGAGGTTGGACAGACAGATTCTACAAACATCCCCCCCTCCCTCCTCCCCCGCACTACTCGCCCTCTTCTCTCTTTCCCTTTGAATGTGATTGAACCCACCAGGAAATTGTAAGCTGAACATGTGGTGTGCAGCCCCACAGGGTCGATCAGCCCTTCCAGCAGTAGAGGCGTTGGGACAGAGGGGGTTACTGAGGAATGGAATGAGGAAATGTCAGGGGGATGTTCAAAGGGAAGGACTGAGGAATGGGATGAGTGTGCGAGGGACATTTGGAAGGAGGGACTGAGTGATCGATCGAGTGAGTGTCAGAGGGACTTTCGATGGGGGGTGCTGAGAAATGTTAGAGGGCCTTCAGAGGGAGCGAATTGGAATGGAGTGCAGGTGTATCTGAGGGAGGGACTGATGGCGGGAGGTAGACAGTGATGGAGAGAAGGGGAGGTGGGGTAATGAAACAAGGGAGGGTTGGAAGGAGTGGCGGACTGATGGTGGGTGGGAGAAAGTGACAGATTGACGGAGCAACAGTGGGACTGAGGGAGGTAGGAACTGAGGGAGAGAGGGAGGAAGTGATGGAGGGGCTGATGGATTGAGGGAGGCGGGAGGGACTGACAGAGGGCTAATGGAGTGAGTGAATATTATGTTCCGCTCCGAATCCACTGTGACTACCGACCGCACATCGGGATACTGGCTTTACACAGATGTTCGTTGAGAAAGAGAGACCTCTAAGAGTCATAGAAGTTTACAGCATGAAAACAGGCCCTTCAGCCCAACCTGTCCATGCCACCCAGTGTTTACCACTAAGCTAGTCCCAATTGCCCGCATTTGGCCCATAATCCCTGTATACCCAGCGTTCCCATTGACTGTCTAAATACTTTTTAAAAGACAAAATTGTACCCGTCTCTACTACTGCCTCTGGCAACTCGCTCCACACACTCACCACCCTCTGTGTGAAACAATTGCCCCTCTGGACCCTTGTGTATCTCTCCCCTCTTACCTTAAACCTATACACTCTAGTTTTAGACTCCCCTACCTTTGGGAAAAGATGTTGACTCTCTACCTTATCAATGCTACTCATTATTTTATAAACCTCTTGACACTGCTTCAAGGACAAGATCTGACTCCTGTCAGACCCATGCAGAAACTCTGGCTGTATGTCTTCAGAAGTTGCTTCTCAGCTTGTTTCAACTCCCTCTTGTTAGACAAGTCTGCACTACTTTAACGACTGTTAATCTCAGAGAGCAAAACTGCCTGCCTTGTGGTCACAGTTTCATCCAGAACTGCACTGACCTGCTTTCTGCAAAATGCCTTCGCTCTACCCAGCAACAACATCACCTCACCAGGCCGAAATCTAATTAACTCCACATGGAATCCCCTTAATCAAGACAACATTCCATTAGCCCAAGCTTTTTATAATGGTTTAGTTACACCCCTGGCTCCCAACCTTTCAAACAGGATCTATTTTAAAAACATGATTGTAGCAATCAAACACACTCTAACCCAGGGTTTTTTAACCCTTACTGCAACAAACATCTGTAATACAATATATCTGAAATTCTGACATTCATCACACCTCCCCCCCCCCCCCCCCCCCCCTTAAATACATTACTCTATTGGGCTGGTTTAGTACAGAGGACTAAACAGCTGGCTTGTAATGCAGAACAAAATCAGCAGCATGGGTTCAATTCCCGTACCGGCCTCCCCAAACAGGCGCCTAGGGGCTTTTCACAGTAACTTCATTGAAATCTACTTGTGACAATAAGCTATTATTATTATTATTATTACCCCAGGCTTTTAACCTTTACTGCAACAAATGCCCATAATGCATCTGAAATTCCCACATTATTCACAGGAAGAGGCTGAGGGAGGGAGGGACTGATAGATTGAGGGAGGGAGGGACTGTTGAAGGGAAGGATGGGAAGGGTACAAACTGAGACCCTCCCTGAATAAGGTCTGAATGGGCAGTGATGGAGAAGGGGACAGATTCCATGTGGTATTGTCTCGGAACTTATACAGCAAATATTAACGACTGTCTCTCCCTCTGTCTCTCCCTCTGTGTCTTTCCCTCTCTCTATCTCACTCTTGCTCTCATAAGAACATAAGAATTAGGAGCAGGAGTAGGCCATCTGGCCCCTCGAGCCTGCTCCGCCATTCAATGAGATCATGGCTGATCTTTTGTGGACTCAGCTCCACTTTCCGGCCCGAACACCATAACCCTTAATCCTTTTATTCTTCAAAAAACTATCTTTATCTTAAAAACATTTAATGAAGGAGCCTCAACTGCTTCACTGGGCAAGGAATTCCATAGATTCACAACCCTTTGGGTGAAGAAGTTCCTCCCAAACTCAGTCCGAAATCTACTTCCCCTTATTTTGATGCCCCCTAGTTCTGCTTTCAACCGCCAGTGGAAACAACCTGCCCGCATCTATCCTATCTATTCCCTTCATAATTATATATGTTTCTACAAGATCCCTCCGCATCCTTCTAAATTCCAACAAGTACAGTCCCAGTCTACTCAACCTCTCCTCGTAATCCAACCCCTTCAGCTCTGGGACTAACCTAGTGAATCTCCTCTGCACACCCTCCAGTGCCAGTACGTCCTTTCTCAGGTAAGGAGACCAAAACTGAACACAATACTCCAGGTGTGGCCTCACTAACACCTTATACAATTGCAGCATAACCTCCCTAGTCTTAAACTCCATCCCTCTAGCAATGAAGGACACAACTCCATTTTCCTTCTTAATCACCTGTTGCACCTGTAAACCAACTTTTTGTGACTCATGCACTAGCACACCCAGGTCTCTCTGCACAGCAGCATGTTTTAATATTTTATCATTTAAATAATAATCCCTTTTGCTGTTATTCCTACCAAAATGGATAACCTCACATTTGTCAACATTGCATTCTATCTGCCAGACCCTAGCCCATTCACTTAACCTATCCAAATCCCTCTGCAGCCTTCCAGTATCCTCTGCACTTTTTGCTTTACCACTCATCTTAGTGTCATCTGCAAACTTGGACATATTGCACTTGGTCCCCAACTCCAAATCATCTATGTAAATTGTGAACAATTGTGGGCCCAACACTGATCCCTGAGGGACACCACTAGCTACTGATTGCCAACCAGAGAAACACCCATTAAGCCCACTCTTTGCTTTGTATTAAGTAACCAATCCTCTATCCATGCTACTACTTTCCCCTTAATGCCATGCATCATTATCTTATGCATTAACCTTTTGTGTGGCACCTTGTCAAAGGTTTTCTGGAAATCCAGATATACCACATCCATTGGCTCCCCGTTATCTACACTGGTAATGTCCTCAAACAATTCCACTAAATTAGTTAGGCACGACCTTCCCTTTATGAACCCTTGCTGCGCCTGTCCAATGGGACAATTTCCATCCAGATGCCTCGCTATTTCTTCCTTGATGATAGATTCCAGCATCTTCCCTACTACCGCAGTTAAGCCACCTGGCCTATAATTACCCGCTTTCTGCCTACCTCCTTTTTTAAACAGTGGTGTCACGTTTGCTAATTTCCAATCTGCCGGGACCACCCCAGAGTCTAGTGAATTTTGGTAAATTATAACTAGTGCATTTGCAATTTCCCTAGCCATCTCTTTTAGCACTCTGGGATGCATTCCATCAGGGCCAGGAGACTTGTCTACCTTTAGCCCCATTAGCTTGCCCATCACTACCTCCTTAGTGATAACGATCATCTCAAGGTCCTCACCTGTCATAGCCTCATTTCCATCAGTCACTGGCATGTTATTTGTGTCTTCCACTGTGAAGACCGACCCAAAAAACCTGTTCAGTTTCTCAGCCATTTCCTCATCACCCATTATTAAATCTCCCTTCTCATCCTCTAAAGGACCAATATTTACCTTAGCCACTCTTTTTTGTTTTATGTATTTGTAGAAACTTTTACTATCTGTTTTTATATTCTGAGCAAGTTTACTCTCATAATCTGTCGTACTCTTTTTTATAGCTTTTTTAGTAGCTTTCTGTTGCCCCCTAAAGATTTCCCAGTCCTCTAGTCTCCCACTAATCTTTGCCACTTTGTATGCTTTTTCCTTCAATTTGATACTCTCCCTTATTTCCTTAGATATCCACGGTCGATTTTCCCTCTTTCTACCGTCCTTCCTTTTTGTTGGTATAAACCTTTGCTGAGCACTGTGAAAAATCCCTTGGAAGGTTCTCCACTGTTCCTCAACTGTTTCACCATAAAGCTCACAGTCTACTTTAGCAAGTTCTTCTCTCATCCCATTGTAATCTCCTTTGTTTAAGCACAAAACACTAGTGTTTGATTTTACCTTCTCACCCTCCATCTGTATTTTAAATTCCACCATATTTTGATTGCTCCTTCCGAGAGGATCCCTAACTATGAGATCATTAATCAATCCTGTCTCATTACACAGGACCAGATCTAGGACCGCTTGTTCCCTCGTAGGTTCCATTACATACTGTTCTTGGAAACTATCGCGGATACATTCTATAAACTCCTTCTCAAGGCTGCCTTGAGCGACCTGCTTAAACCAATCGACATGTAGATTAAAATCCCCCATGATAACTGCTGTACCATTTCTACATGCATCAGTTATTTCTTTGTTTATTGCCTGCCCCACCATAATGTTACTATTTGGTGGCCTATAGACTACTCCTATCAGTGAATTTTTCGCCTTACTATTCCTGATTTCCACCCAAATGGTTTCAACCTTATCCTCCATAGCACCAATGTCATCCCTTACTGCTGCCTGGATGTCATCCTTAAATAACAGAGCAACATCACCTCCCTTACCATCCACTCTGTCCTTCCGAATAGTTTGATACCCTCGGATATTTAACTCCCAGTCGTGACCATCCTTTAACCATGTTTCAGTGAAGGCCACTAAATCATAGTCATTCACGATGATTTGCGCCATCAACTCATTTACCTTATTCCGAATACTACGAGCATTCAGGTAAAGTACACTTATGCTGCCTTTCATACCTCTGTTTTGAATCTTAACACCTCGATCAGTAACCACTCCTTATTTTTCCTCTGCACTTTTCTCCAAATTTTCCTTGTCGGTGAACCCAAACTTCATGTAACAACCTGCCGCGTCGCTTACCATTAATGTTCCGCTGTCTCTCTCCCTCTTTCTCTCCCACTGTCTCTCTCTCTCCCTCTGTGTCTCTCTCTTCCTCTATGCCTCTGTCTCTCTGTCTCCCTCTCTGTCCCTGTCTCTCTCTCCCTCCCTTCTTGTCCTGCTCTCTCACTCTGTCACGCTCTCTCTCTCTCTCTCTGTCATGCTCTCTCTCTCTCTCTCTCTCTGTCATGCTCTCTCTCTCTCTGTCTTACTCTCTCTCTGTCCCACTCTCTCTCTCTGCCCCACTCTCTCTCTGCCCCCTCTCTCTCTGTCCCACTCTCTCTCTCTGTCCCACTCTCTCTCTGTCCCACTCTCTCTCTCTCTCTGTCCCACTCTCTCTCCCTGTCCCACTCTCTCTCTCTGTCCCACTCTCTCTCTCTGTCCCACTCTCTCTCTCTCTCTCTCTGTCCCACTTTCTCTCTCTCTCTGTCCCGCTCTCTCTTTCTGTCCCGCTCTCTCTTTCTGTCCCGCTCTCTCTTTCTGTCCCGCTCTCTCTTTCTGTCCCGCTCTCTCTCTCTCTGTCCCGCTCTCTCTCTCTCTGTCCCGCTCTCTCTCTCTCTCTCTGTCCCGCTCTCTCTCTCTGTCCCGCTCTCTCTCTCTGTCCCGCTCTCTCTCTCTGTCCCTCTCTCTCTCTCTGTCCCTCTCTCTCTCTCTATCCCACTCTCTCTCTCTCTATCCCACTCTCTCTCTCTCTGTCCCGCTCTCTCTCTCTCTGTCCCGCTCTCTCTCTCTGTCCCACTCTCTCTCTCTCTGTCCCGCTCTCTCTCTCTCTGTCCCGCTCTCTCTCTCTGTCCCGCTCTCTCTCTCTGTCCCGCTCTCTCTCTCTGTCCCGCTCTCCCTCTCTGTCCCGCTCTCCCTCTCTGTCCCGCTTTCCCTCTCTGTCCCGCTCTCTCTCCCTGTACCGTTCTCTCTCCCTGTCCCACTCTCTCTCTCTGTCCCACTCTCTCTCTCTCTCTCTCTCTGTCCCACTCTCTCTCTCTCTCTGTCCCACTCTCTCTCTCTCTCTGTCCCGCTCTCTCTGTCCCGCTCTCTCTGTCCCGCTCTCTCTGTCCCGCTCTCTCTGTCCCGCTCTCTCTGTCCCGCTCTCTCTCTGTCCCGCTCTCTCTCTGTCCCGCTCTCTCTCTCTGTCCCGCTCTCTCTCTCTGTCCTGTTCTCTCTGTCTGTCCCGCTCTCTCTCTCTCTGTCCCGCTCTCTCTCACTCTCTGTCCCGCTCTCTCTCTCTCTGTCCCACTCTCTCTCTCTCTGTCCCGCTCTCTCGCTCTGTCCCGCTCTCTCTCTCTGTCCCGCTCTCTCTCTTTATCCCGCTCTCTTTCTCTGTCCCGCTCTCTCTCTCTGTCCCGCTCTCTCTCTCTGTCCCGCTCTCCCTTTCTTTCTCCCTCTCACTCTCTCTCTTTTTCTCTCTCTCCTCAGGAAGACTGAGAGGAAGTCCCGGGATGGCAGTTTCCACTCAAGCTCGGAGAAAGGTGAGCAACTTTTTCTCAATGTCATGGGAGTGGAGGAGGGAATGAGTGGGTTTGAAGGGAGAGAGTCTGGGTAGTGATTGTTATCTCTCTCTCTGTCTGTTTCTCCCTCTGATCTCTAGCGCTGGTCTCTCCCGCTGGTCTCTCTCTTGACTCTCTCTCTGTCACCCCAGCTCTTTCTGTTGTCACTGTGGCATGTAGTGACAAAATGGAGAGTGTTTCCGGGGTCCTAACACTGGAGGACTTAAAAGGTCGCAACCTTTCTCAATTTGGTCAGGATCAGAAGTTGCTGCACAATTTAATTCGCCCATTGCAACCGGGCGACAAGTCCTATTGCGAATAAATGAAACTTCTGGAAGGGCGAATTTCACCAAGACCATTGTTGACTGCAGAGAGGTTTCAATTCCTTTCTTACAATTAATTGTGCCTTAAGAAGGTTTGCAAAATACTGCGATGTTGCGACACTAGACGATACTCCCCATGATCGGTTGGCCTGCGGACTCTGGAGTGAAGCTATTCGGAGGAAGCTGCTTTGTTACGACACCCCTGCCCAATAATTACAGTCACAGGTTTGTAAATTTAAACACAATTATCGTTTATTTATAACAAGAACTATAATGAAATATGCAGTAAGTATAATTGGTTAACCATTATCTAATTCCCCATTTTAACTTGGCCCCACTCTCTGCACACATACAAGACAGACAAACACTGAGGGGTGGAAAGGGGTAAATAGTCGCAAGTAAAAGAATAAGCGTCTTTGTTTCAGCACCTTACTCCTCTTAAAACGTTGCTCTCAGTGAAAGGTTTTTACTGTAGATTCATTCAGGACTCTAGTTTCATAAATACAGCACTGACAGCCTTTCCGGAGAGAGAGGGGCCTCATCTCTGTTTACAGCCTGTAATGGTTTCACTGTAGATCCAGTCAATTTCTGAAATAATGCACTTGTACAGCTTTCCTGGAGAAAGCAGGGAGGAGGGAGAGTGAGCAGGTCCTTGTCTCTGTATCTCTAGGACCCAACTGCTCCCTGAGGTCTCTGAGAACCATTCAGCTGGGGTTGGATCCAATCACCACCTGTTACTGGGCAGAGTATGGCCGTTTGGCCATTTCATTGGCCTACAGCCAATCAATCGAACAGAGGCCCACCCCCATCTCTCTCTCTGGCGCTGAAAAGCCTGAGGTTTCCTGTTCAAACCAGCAGAAACTGGCAGAGTTTTCTCTCCTCTAACTTCCAAATTCCTCATTTTCTCTTCTGCATGACCTCAGTACACATGTCCATTGATCATCCATGGATAGAAAGTGAAAACGGCAAAATGAAAGAAAGGGGAAATCAGGGAATAAACAAGAAGGATTCTTACAGCTTACTGTCAGAGATTTAACCCTCAAAACTGCTGTGGAAGATTCCACATTTATGGAGCTAACAACGAGAGAGGTTTCACAGATAGGAGGTGGAGAGGAGCTCCACAAACTGGATACCACAAGGAACAAGGCTGCAAAGGTACAGCCATGTCACTGTGCACACAGATTGGACACTCAGCGGGGGAATTCCGGAGTGGAACAAATGCATGCAAGAACTGTGACAAAACTGTGCTGCACAGGGCAAACTCCGCCAAACATGTAAGGCGTACAAGTAAAGAAACACATCTAAATGGACTATAGTCGTGTCTATAGGTTAGTAGACAAAGTTCACGATCGGTCAGAAAACATTGCAATCGAACAACTTCAGAAGCTGAAACTAGGCTTCTCGTCAGTGCTGTCATGTGAGAGTGCCTTTAAGAAATGGATGTTTAAGCAATGTACCTTTAAGAAATGCAGTGATGTCAGAGAGTGGGTGGAGCTGGGCTTTAGATCAGCCATTTTGCAGTTTTTAGTTTGAGTTTCAGTTTGAAAGAGCTTGGGGAGTGTCTGTGTTTTGCAGTGAGCTGGATCTCTGCCATGAAAGACTATCTCTGGATCATTTGGGTGATTTAAACTCATAATAGTAAAGCCTTTAACCTGACATGTTTCTGTTTAAAGGTGTTAAGTCTCTTGGATGTTGAAAGTAATAACTGAAGGATTATTTAGTGTTGTAATATTTTCGGGGTTATCTTTGAAGTAAGGGATGTTAAGTGATCCAATGTTTATTTAAGATGTTAAGTTGAGTTCATGGAATAAACATTGTTTTGTGTTTAAAAACCCACGTGTCCATAATTGTAATCCCACACCTGGAGAACAAGCCGTGTGCTCGGAAAAGCAACAATACATTAAAGGGGGAGGTTGGTTGAACTCCATGATACATTTTGTTGTTCTGAAAACCCCTCGCCCATCACAAGGACAATTAACAATGTTTCTGGGCATTCCAAAAACGTGATGGTAACCAAGTGAAAAAGAATGCGGATACAGGGGCGGCCGTATCATTGGTACCTGAGACCATTTATAATCAGATTTTGAAGCATCTGTTTTTAAAACCGTCAAATGTTATCCTAAGGACGTATCAGAAGAGGTTGTACTATTAAAAGGATACATTACTGTAAAAGTGGACACACAGTGGAGTTCCCATTCAACGTGGTCAAGGCATTCTTTCCTGCCTTATTTGGTAAAGCATGTTGGTGTTACAACATCCTGGGCGAGCACGTGGTCAATTCAAGCGTCACTCATCCCGGGGTCACATTACGAGTGAATGAACCAATAGTTCTTATAAAAATACCGAGGTCTTTAGCCCTTGGCTGCCCAATAATTACAGTCACCAGGTTTGTAAGTAGAAACACAATTACGGTTTATGACAACTGGTTAATGACAAGCTAACCTACTACCCCCTTTATCTGTCCCACCCTCTACCCACACAGCCACAGAGGGGGTGAGAAGAGGGAAACAAGGTTGAAGGTCAAAAATTAGAGTCTGCTTGAAATGCTGGTTCCTTTACACACTTTCATCACAGTATGCTGGTGGTCAAACCTCTGGTTTACAGAAGACCATAAGACATATGGAACAGAGGCCCACCCCCATCTCTCTCTCTCTGGCGCTGAAAAGCCTGAGGTCTCCTGTTCAAACCAGCAGAAACTGGCAGAGTTTTCTCTCCTCTAACTTCCAAATTCCTCATTTTCTCTTCTGCATGACCTCAGTACACATGTCCATTGATCATCCATGGATAGAAAGTGAAAACGGCAAATTAAAAGTAAGGGGAAATCAGGCCCAGAGTCTGCTCCGCCATTCAATCCTCATTCTCCTGCCTTCTCCCCATAACCTCAGATCCCCTTATTAATCAAGAACCTATCTATCTCTGTTTTAAAGACACTCAGTGAATTGGCCTCCACAGCCTTCTGCGGCAAAGAGTTCCACAGATTCACCACCCTCTGGCTGAAGAAATTCCTCCTCATCTCTGTTTTAAAGGATTGTCCTTTTAGTCTGAGATTGTGTCCGCTGGTTCTAGTTTTTCCTACAAGTGGAAACATCCTCTCCACGTCCACTCTATCCAGGCCTCGCAGTGTCCTGTAAGTTTCAATAAGCTCCCCCCTCATCCTTCTAAACTCCAATGAGTACAGACCCAGGGTCCTCAACCGTTCCTCATACGACAAGTTCTTCATTCCAGGGATGATTCTTGTGAACCTCCTCTGGACCCTTTCCAAGGCCAGCACACCCTTCCTTAGATTTGGGGCCCAAAACTGCTCACAATGCTCCAAATGGGGTCTGACCAGAGCCTTATACAGCCTCAGAAGTACCTCCCTGCTCTTGTATTCTAGCCCTCCCGACATGAATGCTAACATTGCATTTGCCCTCCTAACTGCCGACTGAACCTGCACGTTAACCTGAAGAAAAAAAGTTTTGGTGTCCTTATCTGAGGAAGAATGTTCTTGCTGTGGAGGGAGTGCAGCAAAGGTTTACCAGGCTGATTCCTGGGATGGCGGGACTGTCATATGAGGAGAGACTAAGTCAGTTAGGATTATATTCATTGGAGTTTAGAAGAGTGAGAGGGGATCGCATAAAAACGTATAAAATTCTAACAGCATTTGACAAGGTAGATTCAGAAAGAATGTTCCCGATGGTGGGGGAGTCCAGAACTAGGGGTCATAGTTTGAGGATAAGGACTGAGGTGAGGGGAAATGTCTTTGCCCAGAGAGTGGTGAGTCTGTGGAATTTTCTACCACAGAAAGTAGTTGAGGCCAAAACATTGCGTAATTTCAAGAAGGAATTAGATATAATTTTGGGGGGCTAAAGAATCAAGGGATATGGGGGAAGGCGGGATCAGGGTATTGAACCTAATGATCAGCCATGATCATAATAAATGGCGGAGCAGACTTGAAGGGCCAAATGGCCTTATCCTGCTTTTATTTTCTATGTATCTCAAGTCCAGATATACGTAAGAACCGATCCAATGATGAGGACGGTGAAGGACTTGGTCCAAAACAAGGTACGATGCCAGAGATACATTGATAAACACCCAAACCTCAAGCCCAACATCATATTGAGGCTTGAGTTGAGAGTGCAGAATAGAGCTCTGTTGTGGGAAACCCGTGTGATTATTCCTCCGTGTTTGTCTAGTAGAGTCCTTGACCGAGTGCTTGAGGGACATCCTGGTGAGGTAAGGAGAAGGAGTTAGCACACTTTATTTTTGTTCTTCGGAATTAGATGCTCAAATTGAAGAGAAAGTGGGGCCATATCAGTCCTGTACAAAGCTACGGAAAACTCCACCATCACATCCGGGGGTATTCCCGACACAGCCATGGCAGAGAATACACATCGATTATGCTGGTCCACAGGACGGGACAATCTTGGTGATTGTGTTTCTCTTTTCTCTTTCTGTCTCTCTCTCTCTGTTTCTCTTTCTGTCTCTCTCTGTTTCTCTTTTCTCTTTCTGTCTCTCTCTCTCTGTCTCCCTCCCTCTCTCTCTCTCTCTCTGTTTCTCTGTCACTCTCTCATTCTGACACAGTCTCTATTTCTCTCTCCCTTACAGAGAAAGTTCCTCTCCAAACGTACCAGGATCTTCCTGACTATGAGGATCCACATGAAGCTTTGTTCAATTTCACCAATGAGATCAAGAGTTCGCACATCGTCATGGAGAATGTGATTGGGGAAGGTCAGTAACTATCCTCATCGCCTGACCCCTCACTCCAACCCCTCATACTCTGACCTCTCACCCCCTAAGTAGTGAGGGTGCACTGCCCTGCCGGAGGGTCAGTAGAGGGAGTGCCGCAATGTCAAAGGATCAGTACTGAGGGAGTGCTGCACTGTATTCCGATCCCATCCCAGACCTCAACAGTGGCTGGGACACTAGACAGAAACGCCGATATTTTAGTTTAATTTTGTAAGACTGTGAGGAAAGGATACAGAGATAGGGAGGGGTGTAGGGACTCGGAGTGGGTACAGAGATAGGGAGGGGCATAGGGACTAGAGGAGGTTACAGAGAGAGGGAGGTATGTAGGGGCTGGAGGAGGTTACAGAGATAGGGAGGGGTGTAGGGGCTGGAGGAGGTTACAGAGATAGGGAGGGCATAGGGACTGGAGGAGGTTACAGAGATAGGGAGGTGTGTAGGGGCTGGAGGAGGTTACAGAGATAGAGAGGGGTGCAGGGGCTGGAGGAGGTTACAGAGATAAGGAGGGGCATAGAGACTAGAGGAGGTTACAGAGATAGGGAGGGTTGTAGGGGCTGGAGGAGGTTACAGAGATAGGGAGGGGTGTAGGGGTTGGAGAAGGTTACAGAGATAGGGAGGGGTGTAGGGTGTGGTGGAGGTTACAGAGATAGGGAGGGGCATAGGGACTGGAGGAGGTTACAGAGATAGGGAGTGGTGTAGAGGCTGGAGGAGGTTACAGTGACGAGGAGGGGTGTAGGGGCTGGAGGAGGTTACAGTGATTGGGAGGGGTGTAGGGGCTGGAGATGGTTAGAGGGATAGAGAGGGGTGTAGGGGCCGGAGGAGATTACAGAGAGAGGGAGGGGTGTAGGGACTAGAGGGGGGTCCAGAGAGAGGCAGGATTATCGGGGTCAGTGGAGTTTACAGAGATAGGGAGGGATGTAGGGGCTGCAGGAAGTTACAGTAATAGGGAGTGTTATTGGGGCCAGGGGAGGTTACAGAGATAGGGAGGGGTGTAGGGGCTGGAGAAGGTTACAGAGTAAGGGAGGGGTGTAGGGACTGGAGGAAGTTACAAAGATAGGGAGGGGTGTAGGGGCCGGAGGAGATTACAGAGAGAGGGAGGGATGTAGGGACTAGAGGGGGGTCCAGAGAGAGGCAGGATTACCGGGGCCAGTGGAGTTTACAGAGATAGGGAGGGATGTAGGGGCTGCAGGAAGTTACAGTAATAGGGAGTGTTATTGGGGCCAGGGGAGGTTACAGAGATAGGGAGGGGTATAGAGGCTGGAAAAGTTTACAGAACTCGGGAGGGGTGTAGGGGCTGGAGGAGGTTACAGAGATAGGGAGGGGCATAGGGATTGGAGGGGGTTACAGAGATAGGGAGGGGTGTAGGGACTTGGGGTGGTTACAGAGATAGGGAGGGGTGTAGGGGCTGGAGAAGGTTACAGAGTAAGGGAGGGGTGTAGGGACTGGAGGAAGTTACAAAGATAGGGAGTGGTGTAGGGGCCGGAGAAGGTTACAGAGTAAGGGAGGGGTGTAGGGACTGGAGGAAGTTACAAAGATAGGGAGTGGTGTAGGGGCCGGAGGAGGTTAGAGAGAGAGGGAGGGGTGTAGGAACTGGAGGAGGTTACAAAGATAGGGAGGGTTGTAGGGGCTGGAGGAGAGATAGGTGGGGTTACCCCCCACCATCTGGCTGGGCTTGCAAAATCCTACCAACTGCCCTGGTTGAGACAATTCACACCTCTAACCTGTGATTATCCCTCTCTCCAGTTCCTCCGTCTGGACCTGTAAAGACTTAATTACCTGCAAAGACTGGCATTCAAAGTATCGTCTTGCATCATTGACTTTGTCTATATATGTGTTTCTGGAACCCACCTCTTCATTCACCTGAGGAAGGAGCAGTGCTCCAAAAGTGATTCGAAATAAATCTGTTGGACTTTAACCTGCTGGTGTTGTAAGACCTCTTACTGTGCTCACCCCACCAATGCCGGCATCTCTACATCATGGCTACCATCGACACCGCAAACTGCCGGCTCAAAGTTGAGAGGATCTCCAAGAAGATTGCGCATATAGACACTGACATTAAGTTTCTACAAAGGTGCAAGAAAGCAGACAAGATCCCGAAAGGGATACAGATTACAATCCCACTCAAGTCGACCTACAACACAGACTACGCTGAGAGACTCTGCCGTCGCACCTCTCTCCCAATTCTCAACCATCTCGTCCACCAGCTCTACAGCAGACGACGCAACCTGGAAACCAAGATAGAGGCCATATTCTCAAGTTGCGCTCAGGACGCAGCAGACCAGCTGTGGAACACCGCCAAACAGATGAGACAACAATGCTATGCCACCTATATGCACACCAAGAACAGGAAGCTTGAGAAACTTGGCATCACCACCGGCAGCAACCAAGCCACCCCCGGTGCCACAGTAGAAAACAATACAGGGAAATCTATTGGCAACTTGTCAGACTACACCCTTCAACCAGACAAAATCGAAGTCCTCAGCAGAGGGCTCAATTTCTGCACCACCACCAAAATGGACCCCATCAGTCTTGCGGCAGACACGGAGGAATTCATCAGGCGAATGAGGCTCCGGGAATTCTTCCACAGGCCCCAAGAGGCCAACAGCGAACCCAAGCAGACTACCAATGAACCGGAACAGCAGACCGAGAGATCTGCGGTGCGGCAACCGAAGAGGAAACAGTCGAATTGGACCCCTCCGGAAGGTACTGTCCTCAACTCGACATGTATGCTCAAGCCGTCAGAGTCACATCAATGCCAGATTTATCAGTCACATTCACAAGACAGCCCCGAACGTCAGCCAAGCACAACGGAACGCCATCCGCGCTCTCAAGCCCAATCGCAACATGTCATCAAACCAGCAGACAAAGGAGGGGCCACCGTCATACTGAACAGGACGGACTACTGCAAAGAGGTGTACCGACAACTCAACAACCAGGAACAAACAGACAGTTAGCCACAGATCCGACCAAGGAACACACCCGCCAACTCAACAGACTGATCAAGACCTTGGATCCAGACCTTCAGAGCACCCTACGTGCTCTCATCCCACCTACTCCCCGCGTTGGAGATCTCTACTGCCTCCAAAAAATACATAAGGCCAACACACCAGGCCGTCCTATCGTGTCAGGCAATGGGACCCTGTGTGAGAACCTCTCTGGCTACATTGAGGGCATCTTGAAACCCATCGTACAAGGAACACTCAGCTTCTGTCACGATACGACGGACTTCTTACAGAAACTCAGCACCCATGGACCAGTTGAACCAGGAACATTCCTCGTCACAATGGACGTCTCGGCACTCTGCACCAGCATCCCCCATGACGACGGCATTGCTGCAACAGCCTCAGTACTCAACACCGACAACTGCCAATCTCCAGACGCAATTCTGCAACTCATCCGCTTCATTCTGGATCACAACGTCTTCACCTTCGACAACAAGTTCTTCATCCAGACATAAGGGACAGCCATGGGGACAAATTTGCACCTCAATATGCCAATATCTTCATGCACAAGTTTGAACAGGACCTCCTCACCGCACAGGACCTTCAGCCGATGTTATACACCAGATACATCAATGACATTCTTTTCATTTGGACACGGCGAAAAATCACTGAAACGACTACACGATGACATCAATAAGTTCCATCCCACCATCAGACTCGCCATGGACTACTCTCCAAAATCAGTTGCATTCTTGGACACACTCATCTCCATTCAAGGACGGTCACCTCAGCACTTCGCTTTACCGCAAACCCACGGATAACCTCACGATGCTCCACTTCTCCCGCTTCCACCCTAATTGTTGGGTGGGGTTACTGGGTTATGGGGATAGGGTGGAGGTGGTGACCTTGGGTAGGGTGCTCTTTCCAAGAGCTGGTGCAGACTCGATGGGCCGAATGGCCTCCTTCTGCACTGTAAATTCTATGATAATCTATGATAATCACATTAAAGAAGCCATTCTCTATGGACAAGCCCTCTGTATACACAGGATCTGCTCAGATGAGGAGGAGCGTAACAGACATCTACAGACGCTGAAAGATGCCCTCGTACGAACGGGATATGGCGCTCGACTCATCGATCGACAGTTCCAACGCGCCACAGCAAAAAACCGCACCGACCTCCTCAGAAGAAAAACATGGGACACAACCGACAGAATACCCTTCGTTGTCCGGTACTTCCCTGGAGTGGATAAACTACGTCATCTTCTTCACAGCCTTCAACACATCATCGATGAAGATGAACATCTTGCCAAGGTCATCCCCACACCCCCACTACTTGCCTTCAAACAACCAAGCAACCTGAAACAAACCATTGTTTGCAGCAAACTACCCAGTCTTCAGAACAGCGACCACGACACCACACAACCCTGCCATGGCAATCTCTGCAAGACTTGCCAGATCATCGACATGGATACCACCATTACATGTGAGAACACCAGGTACGCGGTACATACTCGTGCGACTCGGCCAACGTTGTCTACCTCATACGCTGCAGGAAAGGATGTCCCGAAGTGTGGTACATTGGTGAGACCATGCAGACGCTGCGACAACGAATGAACGGACATCGCGTGACTATCACCAGGCAGGAATGTTCCCTTCCAGTCGGGGAACACTTCAGCAGTCAAGGGCATTCAGTCTCTGATCTTTGGGTAAGCGTTTTCCAAGGTGGCCTTCAGGACCCGCGACAACGCAGAATTGCCAAGCAGAAACTTATAGCCAAGTTCCGCACACATGAGTGCGGCCTCAACCGGGACATGGGATTCATGTCGCATTACATTCACCCCCACCATCTGGCCTGGGCTTGCAAAATCCTACCAATTGTCCTGGCTTGAGACAATTCACACCTCTTTAACCTGTGATTATCCATCTCTCCAGTTGCTCCGTTTGGACCTGTAAAGACTCAATTTCCTGCAAAGACTCTCATTCAAAGTATCAACTTGCATCTTTGACTTTGTCTATATATATGTTTCTGGATCCCACCTCTTCATTCATCTGAGGTAGGAGCAGTGCCCCGAAAGCTAGTGATTCGAAGCAAGCCTGTTGGACTTTAACCTGGTGTTGTAAGACAGTAGGGTGTAGGGGCTGGAGGAGGTTACAGAGAGAAGGAGAGGTGTAAGGGTTGGAGGAGGTTACAGAGATGGGGGTAGGGCGGGGAGAGATTTGAAACTACGAAACCGAGTTGTTGGCGGACCGGCGTTGGCAAGCGTGGCAGGCGGATCAACACTGAGGAATGCGAGCTGGGTCACGGAGGGAGCAAAGTTTCGGATGACCTTCCATGTTCAGAGGGTTGAACGAGGAAGCCCGTTTCAGGAGGGCGAGGGAGTAGCCAAGGCCAGAGGTAACGAAGGTGGGATAAAGGATTCCACAGCCGGAGAGCTGAGGTGAGCGAAGGTGGATGGTCGGATCGTGGCAATTCTGCAGAGAGGAGGATGGAAGCACAGCTGGGAAGGGGTAGGCGGGGAATGGGTCAGATTCTCACGCTTTACCTTTCCACCCACCAGGTGAATTTGGGGAAGTTTATCGAGGGACCATGCTGATCCCCGGGAAGGAGAAAATGGCCGTGGCTATTAAGACACTGAAAAGCGCGTACTGCGAGACACAATGGTGGAACTTCCTTCGGGAGGCCACCATCATGGGCCAGTTTGATGATCCAAATATCGTACAACTCCACGGAGTGATCACAAAGCGTAAGTGATTATACCCTCCGCCAGACACGGCACGGGGTTAGATACAGAGTAAAGCTCCCTCGACACTGCCCCCATCAAACACTCCCAGGACAGGTACAGCACGGGGTTAGATACAGAGTAAAGCTCCCTCTACACTGTCCCCATCAAACACTCCCAGGACAGGTACAGCACGGGGTTAGATACAGAGTAAAGCTCCCTCTACACTGTCCCCATCAAACACTCCCAGGACAGGTCCAGCACAGGGTTAGATACAGAGTAAAGCTCCCACTACACTGTCCCCATCAAACACTCCCAGGACAGGTACAGCATGGGGTTAGATACTGAGTAAAGCTCCCTCTACACTGTCCCCATGAAACACTCCCAGGACAGGTACAGCACGGGGTTAGATACAGAGTAAATCTCCCACTACACTGTCCCCATCAAACACTCCCAGGACAGGTACAGCTCGGGGTTAGATACAGAGCAAAGCTCCCACTACACTGTCCCCATCAAACACTCCCAGGACAGGTACAGCACGGGGTTAGATACAGAGTAAAGCTCCCTCTACACTGCCCCCATCAAACACTCCCAGGACAGGTACAGCACGGGGTTAGATACAGAGTAAATCTCCCACTACACTGTCCCCATCAAACACTCCCAGGACAGGTACAGCTCGGGGTTAGATACAGAGTAAAGCTCCCACTACACTGTCCCCATCAAACACTCCCAGGACAGGTACAGCACGGGGTTAGATACAGAGTAAAGCTCCCTCTACACTGTCCCCATCAAACACACCCAGGACAGGTACAGCACAGGGTTAGATACAGAGTAAAGCTCCCTCTACACTGTCCCCATCAAACACTCCCAGGACAGGTACAGCTCGGGGTTAGATACAGAGTAAAGCTCCCTCTACACTGTCCCCATCAAACACTCCCAGGACAGGTACAGCACAGGGTTAGATACAGAGTAAAGCTCCCACTACACTGTCCCCATCAAACACTCCCAGGACAGGTACAGCATGGGGTTAGATACTGAGTAAAGCTCCCTCTACACTGTCCCCATGAAACACTCCCAGGACAGGTACAGCACGGGGTTAGATACAGAGTAAATCTCCCACTACACTGTCCCCATCAAACACTCCCAGGACAGGTACAGCTCGGGGTTAGATACAGAGTAAAGCTCCCACGACACTGTCCCCATCAAACACTCCCAGGACAGGTACAGCACGGGGTTAGATACAGAGTAAAGCTCCCTCTACACTGCCCCCATCAAACACTCCCAGGACAGGTACAGCACGGGGTTAGATACAGAGTAAATCTCCCAGTACACTGTCCCCATCAAACACTCCCAGGACAGGTACAGCTCGGGGTTAGATACAGAGTAAATCTCCCACTACACTGTCCCCATCAAACACTCCCAGGACAGGTACAGCACGGGGTTAGATACAGAGTAAAGCTCCCTCTACACTGTCCCCATCAAACACTCCCAGGGCAGGTACAGCACGGGGTTAGATACAGAGTAAAGCTCCCTCTACACTGTCCCCATCAAACACTCCCAGGACAGGTACAGCACAGGGTTAGATACAGAGTAAAGCTCCCTCTACACTGTCCCCATCAAACACTCCCAGGGCAGGTACAGCTCGGGGTTAGATACAGAGTAAAGCTCCCACTACACTGTCCACATCAAACACTCCCAGGACAGGTACAGCACGGGGTTACATACAGAGTAAAGCTCCCTCTACACTGTCCCCATCAAACACTCCCAGGGCAGGTACAGCTCGGGGTTAGATACAGAGTAAAGCTCCCACTACACTGTCCCCATCAAACACTCCCAGGACAGGTACAGCGCAGGGTTAGATACAGAGTAAATCTCCCTCTGCACTGACCCCATCAAACACTCCCAGGACAGGTACAGCACGGGGTTAGATACAGAGTGAAGCTCCCGCTACACTGTCCCCATCAAACACTCCCAGGACAGATACAGCACAGGGTTAGATACAGAGTAAAGCTCCCTCTACACTGCCCCCATCAAACTCTCCCAGGACAGGTACAGCACGGGGTTAGATACAGAGTAAAGCTCCCTCTACACTGCCCCCATCAAATATTCCCAGGACAGGGACAGCACGGGGTTAGATACAGAGTAAAGCTCCCTCTACACTGCCCCCATCAAACACTCCCAGGACAGGTACAGCGCAGGGTTAGATACAGAGTAAATCTCCCTCCACACTGTCCCCATCAAACACTCCCAGGACAGGTACAGCGCAGGGTTAGATACAGAGTAAAGCTCCCTCTACACTGTCCCCATCAAACACTCCCAGGACAGATACAGCACGGGGTTAGATACAGAGTAAATCTCCCTCTACACTGTCCCCATCAAACACTCCCAGGACAGGTACAGCACGGGGTTAGATACAGAGTAAAGCTCCCTCTACACTGTCCCCATCAAACACTCCCAGGTCAGGTACAGCACGGGGTTAGATACAGAGTAAAGCTCCCACTACACTGTCCCCATCAAACACTCCCAGGACAGGTACAGCACGGGGTTAGATACAGAGTAAAGCTCCCTCTACACTGTCCCCATCAAACACTTCCAGGACAGGTACAGCACGGGGTTAGATACAGAGTAAAGCTCCCTCTACACTGTCCCCATCAAACACTCCCAGGACAGGTACAGCACGGGGTTAGATACAGAGTAAAGCTCCCTCTACACTGTCCCCATCAAACACTCCCAGAACAGGTACAGCACGGGGTTAGATACTGAGTAAAGCTCCCTCTACACTGTCCCCATCAAACACTCCCAGGACAGGTACAGCACGGGGTTAGATACAGAGTAAAGCTCCCTCTACACTGTCCCCATCAAACACTCCCAGGGCAGGTACAGCACGGGGTTAGATACAGAATAAAGCTCCCTCTACACTGTCCCCATCAAACACTCCCAGGCCAGGTACAGCACGAGGTTAGATACAGAGTAAAGCTCCCTCTACGCTGTCCCCATCAAACACTCCCAGGGCAGGTACAGCACGGGGTTAGATACAGAGTAAAGCTCCCTCTACACTGTCCCCATCAAACACTCCCAGGGCAGGTACAGCACGGGGTTAGATACAGAATAAAGCTCCCTCTACACTGTCCCCATCAAACACTCCCAGGACAGGTACAGCACGGGGTTGGATACAGAGTAAAGCTCCCTCTACACTGTCCCCATCAAACACTCCCAGGACAGGTAGCACGGGGTTAGATACAGAATAAAGCTCCCTCTACACTGTCCCCATCAAACACTCACAGGACAGGTACAGCACGGGGTTAGATACAGAGTAAAGCTCCCTCTACACTGTCCCCATCAAACACTCCCAGGACAGGTACAGCACGGGGTTAGATACAGAATAAATCTCCCTCTACACTGTCCCCATCAAACACTCCCAGGACAGGTACAGCACGGGGTTACATACAGAGTAAAGCTCTCTCTACACTGTCCCCATCAAACACTCCCAGGGCAGGTACAGCACGGGGTGAGATACAGAGTAAAGCTCCCTCTACACTGTCCCCATGAAACACTCCCAGGACAGGCACAGCACGGGGTGAGATACAGAGTAAAGCTCCCTCTACACTGTCCCCATCAAACACTCACAGGACAGGTACAGCACGGAGTTAGATACAGAGTAAAGCTCCCTCTACACTGTCCCCATCAAACACTCCCAGGACAGGTACAGCACAGGGTTAGATACAGGGTAAAGCTCCCTCTGCACTGTCCCCATCAAACACTCCCAGGACAGGTAGAGCACGGAGTTAGATACAGAATAAAGCTCCCTCTACACTGTCCCCATCAAACACTCCCAGGACAGGTACAGCACCTGGGATAGATACAGAGTAAAGCTCCCTCTACACTGTCCCCATCAAACACTCGCAGGACAGGTACAGCACGGGGTTAGACACAGAGTAAAGCTCCCTCTACACTGTCCCCATCAAACACTCCCAGGACAGGTCCAGCACGGGGTTAGATACAGAGTAAAGCTCCCTCTACACTGTCCCGATCAAACACTCCCAGGACAGGTACAGCACGGGTTTAGATACAGAGTAAAGCTCCCTCTACACTGTCCCAATCAAACACTCCCAGGACAGGTGCAGCACGGCGTTAGATACAGAGTAAAGCTCCCTCTACACTGTCCCCATCAAACACTCGCAGGACAGGTACAGCACCTGGGTTAGATACAGAGTAAAGCTCCCTCTACACTGTCCCCATCAAACACTCCCAGGACAGGTACAGCACGGCGTTAGATACAGAGTAAAGCTCCCTCGACACTGTCCCCATCAAACACTCACAGGACAGGTACAGCACGGGGTTGGATACAGAGTAAAGCTCCCTCTACACTGTCCCCATCAAACATTCCCAGGACAGGTACAGCACGGGTTAGATACAGAGTAAAGCTCCCTCTACAGTGTCCCCATTGTAGCGCACAATGACTTACGAGAGACGAATAGAGATGAAGTCGATGAGGCTTTATTAAGCGTGACTTGTTCCCCGCAGTTCAGCAACAGACTGGAGCTGCGGGGAGGACTCCTGGTTCTTATACTCCGCCTTCAGGGCGGAGCTAGAGATCAACAGCCAAACAGGACCCGGGATCTGTCAGCCAATGGCATCACGGCTTCACAGTCCCACATGACCCCTAATGCATACTACCACATTCACCCCTTGTTAAAAATGAACCCGGCGGGGTGGTGCTTCGCATGGTGGTAGGGGTTTACAAGGCCGGTCCTGGGAGGAAAAACTTTTGCATGTCATTACAGTGCCCTACACATTGCCCTACACTGGGCTATGTACAGGGTTTGTGAACTATTTACAATATTCGTAAGAAGAAAAAAAGAACATTCTCGTTAAAGTCCACAACATTCTTGGTGTCACGCCGATGCCACGAGTCGAGCGGGCGGTCTGGTCTTCCTTGTCGATCGCCTCTGCCCCGGTGGTGGTGCAGGTGCTTGTTCCAGCGTTGTCGTCTCCGGGAGCTTTACGGTGTCTGCTTCTGCTTCACTCCTGGTCGGACATGGGAGGAGGACCGATCCTCCCGGGAAGGGGGCGGTCGCGGGGTGCGCCAGTGGCAGGGAGGGGGTGATTGGTGTCGGGGGGTGTGCATGTTGCCGGCGGGCGCCAGGTCTCGCAGGGAGACCGTGTCCTGTCGGCCGTCGGGGTACGCCACGTAGGCGTACTGCGGGTTCGCGTGGAGGAGGTGAACCCTCTCGACCAACGGGTCCGACTTGTGCGCCCGCACATGTTTCCGGAGCAAGATGGGTCCTGGGGCCGCCAGCCAGGTCGGCAGCGACGTTCCAGAGGAGGACTTCCTGGGGAAGACAAGGAGGCGCTCATGAGGCGTTTGATTAGTGGTAGTACACAGTAGTGACCGGATGGAGTGGAGAGCGTCCGGGAGGACCTCCTGCCACCGTGAAACTGGGAGATCCCTGGACCGTAGGGCCAGTAGGACGGTCTTCCAGACCGTGCCATTCTCCCTCTCTACTTGCCCGTTCCCCCGGGGGTTGTAGCTGGTCGTCCTGCTCGAGGCTATACCCTTGCTGAGCAGGAACTGGCGCAGCTCGTCACTCATGAAGGAGGACCCCCTGTCGCTATGGATATATGCGGGGCAACCGAACAGTGTGAATATGGTGTTAAGGGCTTTAATAACTGTGGCCGCTGTCATGTCGGGGCAGGGGATGGCGAAAGGGAAACGAGAGTACTCATCCACCACGTTCAGGAAGTATGTGTTGCGGTCGGTGGAGGGGAGGGGCCCTTTGAAATCCAGACTGAGACGTTCAAAGGGACGGGAAGCCTTGATCAGGTGCGCACCATCCGGCCTGAAAAAGTGCGGTTTGCACTCTGCGCAGATGTGGCAGTTCCTGGTGACAGTACGGACCTCCTCCACGGAGTAGGGGAGGTTGCGGGACTTTATAAAATGGTAGAACCGAGTGACCCCCGGGTGGCAGAGGTCCTCGTGGAGGGTTTGGAGACGGTTTATTTGTGCGTTGGCACATGTGCGGGGGATAGGGCATCGGACGGCTCGTTCAGCTTTCCGGGACGGTACAAGATCTCGTAGTTGAAGGTGGAGAGCTCGATCCTCCACCTTAAGATCTTGTCATTTTTAATTTTGCCCCGCTGTGCATTATCGAACATGAAAGCTACCGACCGTTGGTCAGTGAGGAGAGTGAATCTCCTGCCGGCCAGGTAATGCCTCCAATGTCGCACAGCTTCCACTATGGCTTGGGCTTCCTTTTCCACTGAGGAGTGGCGGATTTCTGAGGCGTGGAGGGTTCGGGAGAAAAAGGCCACGGGTCTGCCCGCTTGGTTAAGGGTGGCCGCTAGAGCTACATCGGAGGCGTCGCTCTCGACCTGGAAGGGGAGGGACTCATCGATGGCGCGCATCGTGGCCTTTGCGATATCCGCTTTGATGCGGCTGAAGGCCTGGCGAGCCTCTGTCGACAGGGGGAAGGTAGTGGTCTGTATTAGGGGGCGGGCCTTGTCTGCGTACTGGGGGGCCCACTGGGCGTAATATGAAAAGAACCCCAGGCAGCGTTTCAGGGCTTTGGAGCAGTGGGGGAGGGGAAATTCCATGAGGGGGCACATGCGTTCGGGGTCGGGGCCTATTATCCCATTGCGCACTACGTAGCCCAGGGTGGCTAGCCGGTTGGTGCTAAAAACGCACTTGTCCTCGTTGTATGTGAGGTTCAAGGCTTTAGCGGTCTGGAGGAATTTTTGGAAGTTGCCGTCGTGGTCCTGCTGATCGTGGCCGCAGATGGTTACGTCGTCGAGATACGGGAACGTGGCCTGCAACCCGTGTTGATCAACCATTCGGTCCATCTCCCGTTGGAAGACCGAGACCCCGTTTGTGACGCCAAATGGGACCCTTAGGAAGTGGTATAGTCGCCCGTCTGCCTCGAAGGCTGTGTACTTGCGGTCACTTGGGCGGATGGGAAGCTGGTGGTAGGCGGACTTGAGGTCCACGGTGGAGAAGACCTTATATTGGTCCGATTGACCATGTCGGATATGCGGGGGAGAGGGTACGCATCTAGCTGTGTGTACCTGTTGATGGTCTGGCTATAGTCTATGACCATCCTTTGCTTCTCCCCTGTCTTTACTACTACCACCTGTGCTCTCCAGGGACTATTGCTGGCCTGGATTATGCCTTCCTTCAGCAACCGCTGGACTTCGGACTGAATAAATGTCCGGTCCTGGGCGCTGTACCGTCTGCTCCTAGTGGCGACGGGTTTGCAATCCGGGGTGAGGTTTGCAAACAAGGATGGGGGTTCAACTTTGAGGGTTGCGAGGCCGCAGATAGTGAGTGGGGGTATTGGGCCGCCGAATTGGAATGTTAGGCTCTGCAGGTTGCACTGGAAGTCTAATCCCAGTAATGTGGGCGCGCAGAGTTGGGGAAGGATGTAGAGCCTGTAGTTTTTAAACTCCCTCCCTTGCACCGTTAGGGTCACTATGCAGAACCCTTTGATCTGTACAGAGTGGGATCCTGCAGCTCGGGAAATCTTCTGCGTACTGGGACGGATGGTCAAAAAACAGTGTCTTACCGTGTCGGGGTGGATGAAGCTTTCGGTGCTCCCGGAGTCGATCAGGCATGGTGTCTCGTGTCCGTTGATCAGCACCGTTGTTGTCGTCGTCTGGAGCGTCCGGGGCCGTGCTTGGTCCAGCGTCACCGAGGCCAGATGTGGTCGCAGTGTCTCAGCATCTTCTTCGAACCCCGTGGAGCCGTCGATGCTGGGGTCCATTGTTGTCGTCCGAGATGGCGGCGGGGGTGAACAAAATGGCCGTCCCCATGCATCGCACATGGCTGGGGGGTCACAAGATGGCGGCGCCCATCCTCCCCTCGTGGTGGCCGGGACCCAAAATGGCAGCGCCTGCGGGTCGCACATGGGGCGCTGGGGGGGGCGGTTGGGGAGCGTTTGGGATGCGCTGGACTCTTTCTTCTCCAGGGACAGCGGCGACCCCCCTGGACCGGCACACAGCCGCGAAATGGCCCTTTTTGCCGCAGCTCTTGCAAATCGCTGCGCGGGCCGGGCAGCGCTGCCGGGGGTGTTTCGCCTGGCCGCAGAAATAGCAGCGGGCCCCCCCGGTATGACCTGGCGTCTGAACCGCGCAAGCCTGTGAGGGGGGGGGGGGTGGTTTCACGACGGGGGTCCACGGAGCCCAAGGGGCTGCCGCGCGGTCGGGGCCGTACACGCGGGTGTTTTGCGCGGCCACATCTAGGGACCTGCAGTGCCTCAGAGTCCTAGCGACTCTTTTTCTAACAGTCTTTAGCGGATTTGGGGAGAGTTCATACCTGCCACAAACGCACCGTGAATTAACATGTCCGTGTGTTCAGCCGTGTTTACCGGCGGGCAGCTGCAGGCCCGTCCCAAAATTAGCAGCGCGGCGTAGAATTCGTCTAGCGATTCTCCGGGACTTTGCCGTCTCGTTGCGAGTTGGTAGCGTGCGTAGACCTGGTTCACTGGGCGAACGTAGACACTCTTTAGTGCTGCGAACGCCGTCTGGAAATCCTCTGCGTCTTCTATGAGAGGGAAAATTTCCGGGCTTACCCTCGAATGCAGGACCTGCAGTTTCTGGTCTTCTGTGATCCGGCCGGGGGCCGTTCGGAGGTAGCCTTCGAAACAAGTCTGCCAGTGTTTAAAAATTGCTGCTGAGTTCACTGCGTGGGGGCTGATCCTCAGGCATTCCGGGACGATCCTGAGCTCCATAGTCCTTTAAGCACGCTTAATAAATTGTAGCGCACAATGACTTACGAGAGACGAATAGAGATGAAGTCGAGGAGGCTTTATTAAGCGAGACTTGTTCCCCGCAGTTCAGCAACAGACTGGAGCTGCGGGGAGAACTCCTGGTTCTTATACTCCGCCTTCAGGGCGGAGCTAGAGATCAACAGCCAACCAGGACCCGGGATCTGTCAGCCAATGGCATCACGGCTACACAGTCCCACATGACCCCTAATGCATACTACCACACCCATCAAACACACCCAGGACAGGTACAGCACGGGGTTAGATACAGAGTAAAGCTCCCTCTACACTGTCCCAATGAAAAACACTCCCAGGACAGGTACAGCACGGGGTTAGATACAGAGTAAAGCTCCCTCTATACTGTCCCCAGCAAATACTCCAGGACAGGTAAAGCACGGGGTTAGATACAGAGTAAAGCTCCCTCTACACTGTCCCCAGCAAATACTCCAGGACAGGTACAGCACGGGGTTAGATACAGAGTAAAGCTCCCTCTACACTGTCCCCAGCAAATACTCCCAAGACAGATACAGCGCGGGGTTAGATACAGAGTAAAGCTCCCTCTACACTGTCCCCATCGAACAGTCCTTGGACAGGTACAGCACGGAGTAAGATACAGAGTAAAGCTCCCTCTACACTGTCCCCATCGAACACTCCCAGGACAGGTACAGCACGGAGTAAGATACAGAGTAAAGCTCCCTCTACACTGTCCCCATCAAACACTCCAAGGACAGGTACAGAGTGAAGCTCCCTCTACACTGTCCCTATCAAACACTCCCAGGACAGGTACAGCACGGGGTTAGATACAGAGTAAAGCTCCCTCTACACTGTCCCCATCAAACACTCCCAAGACAGGTACAGCACGGAGTTAGATACAGAGTAAAGCTCCCTCTACACTGTCCCCATCAAACACTCCCAGGACAGGTACAGCACGGGGTTAGATACAGAGTAAAGCTCCCTCTACACTGTCCCCATCAAACACTCCCAAGACAGATACAGCACGGGGTTAGATACAGAGTAAAGCTTCCTCTACACTGTCCCCATCAAACACTCCCAGGACAGGTACAGCACGGGGTTAGATACAGAGTAAAGCTCCCTCTATACTGTCCCCAACAAATACTCCAGGACAGGTAAAGCACGGGGTTAGATACAGAGTAAAGCTCCCTCTACACTGTCCCCAGCAAATACTCCAGGACAGGTACAGTACGAGGTTAGATACAGAGTAAAGCTCCCTCTACACTGTCCCCAGCAAATACTCCCAAGACAGATACAGCGCAGGGTTAGATACAGAGTAAAGCTCCCTCTACACTGTCCCCAGCAAATACTCCCAAGACAGATACAGCGCGGGGTTAGATACAGAGTAAAGCTCCCTCTACACTGTCCCCATCGAACAGTCCTTGGACAGGTACAGCACGGAGTAAGATACAGAGTAAAGCTCCCTCTACACTGTCCCCATCAAACACTCCCAGGACAGGTACAGAGTGAAGCTCCCTCTACACTGTCCCTATCAAACACTCCCAGGACAGGTACAGCACGGAGTTAGTGTCACACAATCAATCACTCACGAGGCGAGATGAAATGAAGTCAATCGATGGCTTTATTACGCAGACTTGTTCCCCAGCAGCTCGGTTACAGAATGCGGCCGCTGGGAGAACCCGGGCTCTTATACTCCGCCTTACTGGGTGGAGCCAGTAGGTGGCAGATCCAATTGGGACCCAGTGTCTATCCACCAATAGCCTCTCGGCATCACAGGGTACCGTAATACCCCTAATACATACCACCACATTCACCCCTTGTTAAAAAGGAACCCGGTGGGGTAGTGGTCCGTATGGTGGTAGGGGTTTCCAGAGTAGGTACCTAGGATGCCGCTAGCACGGCGCTATGCTCCGATATCAACGTTATCAATAATATTTACAATGCCGCTTTTACTGGGTAACTGAATTATTTACAGAGGCATATCTTGCCATGTTATAAAGATTTGATGAGTCGAATGGGTGCCCTGGTTGTCCTCGCCGATCGTCTCAGTCCCGATGGTGATGCAGGCACTGGCTCGGGCACTGTCGTCTCTGGGAGCGTACATAGAACATAGAAAATACAGCACAGAACAGGCCCTTCGGCCCACATGTTGTCCACGAACCGTTGTCCTAGATTAATCATAGATTATCATTGAATTTACAGTGCAGAAGGAGGCCATTCGGCCCCCTGAGTCTGCACCGGCTCTTGGAAAGAGCACCCCACCCAAACTCAACACCTCCACCCAACACCAAGGGCAATTTTGGACACTAAGGGCAATTTATCATGGCCATCCACCTACCCTGCACATCTTTGGACTGTGGGAGGAAACCGGAGCACCCGGAGGAAACCCACGCAGACACTGGGAGGACGTGCAGACTCCGCACAGACAGTGACCCAAGCCGGAATAGAACCTGGGACCCTGGAGCTGTGAAGCAATTGTGCTATCCACAATGCTACCGTGCTGCCCTTAAGAACAAATAAATCTACACTATATTATTTTACCGTAATCCATGTACCTATCCAATAGCTGCTTGAAGGTCCCTAATGTTTCCGACTCAACTACTTCCACAGGCAGTGCATTCCATGCCCCCACTACTCTCTGGGTAAAGAATCTACCTCTGACATCCCCCCGATATCTTCCACCATTCACCTTAAATTTATGTCCCCTTGTAATGGTTTGTTCCACCCGGGGAAAAAGTCTCTGACTGTCTACTCTATCTATTCCCCTAATCATCTTATAAACCTCTATCAAGTCGCCCCTCATCCTTCTCCGTTCTAATGAGAAAAGGCCTAGCACCCTCAACCTTTCCTCGTAAGACCTACTCTCCATTCCAGGCAACATCCTGGTAAATCTCCTTTGCACCTTTTCCAAAGCTTCCACATCCTTCCTAAAATGAGGCGACCAGAACTGTACACAGTACTCCAAATGTGGCCTTACCAAAATTTTGTACAGCT
Organism: Scyliorhinus torazame; assembly: GCF_047496885.1. Lineage (NCBI taxonomy): Eukaryota > Metazoa > Chordata > Chondrichthyes > Carcharhiniformes > Scyliorhinidae > Scyliorhinus > Scyliorhinus torazame. The sequence continues at coordinate 75,551,537 of NC_092722.1, read as the reverse complement.
GCATCATCACCTCACGGCTCTTAAATTCAATCCCTCTGTTAATGAACGTGAGCACACCATAGGCCTTCTTCACAGCTCTATCCATTTGAGTGGCAACTTTCAAAGATGTATGAATATAGACCCCAAGATCTCTCTGCTCCTCCACATTGCCAAGAACTCTACCGTTAACCCTGTATTCCGCATTCATATTTGTCCTTCCAAAATAGACAACCTCACACTTTTCAGAGTTAAACTCCATCTGCCACTTCTCAGCCCAGCTCTGCATCCTATCTATGTCTCTTTGCAGCCGACAACAGCCCTCCTTACTATCCACAACTCCACCAATCTTCGTATGTCTGCAAATTTACTGACCCACCCTTCAACTCCCTCATCCAAGTCATTAATGAAAATCACAAACAGCAGAGGACCCAGAACTGATCCCTGCGGTACGCCACTGGTAACTGGGATCCAGGCTGAATATTTGCCATCCACCACCACTCTCTGACTTCTATCGGTTAGCCAGTTCGTTATCCAACTGGCCAAATTTCCCACTATCCCATGCCTCCTTACTTTCTGCAGAAGCCTACCATGGGGAACCTTATCAAATGCCTTACTAAAATCCATGTACACTACATCCACTGCTTTACCTTCATCCACATGCTTGGTCACCTCCTCAAAGAATTCAATAAGACTTGTAAGGCAAGACCTACCCCTCATAAATCCGTGCTGACTATCCCTAATCAAGCAGTGTCTTTCCAGATGCTCAGAAATCCTATCCTTCAGTACCCTTTCCATTACTTTGCCTACCACCGAAGTAAGACTAACTGGCCTGTAATTCCCAGGGTTATCCCTAGTCCCTTTTTTGAACAGGGGCACGACATTCGCCACTCTCCAATCCCCTGGTACCACCCCTGTTGACAGTGAGGATGAAAAGATCATTGCCAACGGCTCTGCAATTTCATCTCTTGCTTCCCATAGAATCCTTGGATATATCCCGTCAGCGTAGTGATGCTTCTTCCTGCTTCACTACCCCTGGGCGGGCCCGGGGGAAGGGCCGATCCACCCGGGAAGGGGGCGGCTGTGGGATGCGCCGGTGGGAGGGAGGGGGTGATTGGTATAGTGGGGGTGTGGGGAGCTCCGGCGGGCGCCAGGTCCCGCAGGGAGACCGTGTCCTGTCGGCCGTCGGGGTACGCCACGTAGGCGTACTGAGGGTTCGGGTGGAGGAGATGAACCCTCTCGACCAACAGGTCCGATTTGTGCACCCGCACATGCTTTCGGAGCAGGATGGGTCCCGGAGCTGCCAGCCAGGTCGGGAGTGACGTTCCGGAGGAGGACTTCCTAGGGAAGACAAGGAGGCGCTCGTGAGGTGTTTGATTAGTTGTGGTACACAGCAGCGACCGGATGCAGTGGAGAGCATCCGGGAGGACTTCCTGCCAGCGGGAAACTGGGAGATCTCTGGACCATGGGGCCAGTAGGACGGTCTTCCAGACCGTTCCGTTCTCCCTCTCTACCTGGCCGTTCCCCAGGGATTGTAACTGGTCGTCCTGCTTGAGGCGATGTCCTTGCTGAGCAGGAATTGACGCAGTTCGTCACTCATGAAGGTGGACCCCCTGTCGCTATGGATGTATGCGGGGAAACCGAACAGTGTAAAGATGGTGCCGAGGGCTTTGATGACCGTGGCCGCGGTCATGTCGGGGCAGGGGATGGCGAATGGGAACCGGGAATATTCGTCAACTACGTTCAGAAAGTACGTGTTGCGGTCGGTTGAGGGGAGGGGACCTTTGAAATCCAGACTGAGGCGCTCAAAGGGACGGGAAGCCTTTATCAGGTGCGCTTTATCTGGCTGGTAGAAATGCGGTTTGCACTCTGCGCAGATCTGGCCGTTCCTGGTGGCGGTCGTGACCTCCTCGATGGAGTAGGGCAGGTTGCGGGTCTTCACGAAGTGAGAGAACCGAGTGACCCCCGGGTGGCAGAGGTCCTCATGGAGGGTTTGGAGACGGTCCATTTGTGCGTTGGCACATGTGCCGCGGGTTAGGGCATCGGAAAGCTCGTCAGCTTTCCGGGACGATACAAGATCTCGTAGTTATAGATGGAGAGCTCGATCCTCCACCGCAAGATCCTGTCGTTCTTGATTTTGCCCCGCTGTGCATTATCGAACATAAAGGCTACCGACCGTTGGTCCGTGAGAGTGAATCGCCTGCCGGCCAGGTAATGCCTCCAATGTTGCATATCTTCCACTATGGCCTGGGCTTCCTTTTCCACTGAGGAGTGGCGGATTTCTGAAGCGTGGAGGGTTTGGGAGAAAAAGGCCACGGGTCTGCCCGCTTGGTTAAGGGTGGCCGCCAGAGCTACGTCGGATGCGTCGCTCTCGACTTGGAAGCGAAGGGACTCGTCGATCGCGTGCATCGTGGCCTTTGCGATATCCGCTTTGATGCGGCTGAAGGCCTGGCGGGCCTCTGTCGACAAGGGAAAGATATTGGACTGAATTAGCGGACGGGCCTTGTCCGCGTAATTGGGGACCCACTGGGCTTAATAAGAGAAAAAGCCCAGGCAGCGTTTCAGGGCCTTGGAGCAGTGGGGGAGGGGGAACTCCATGAGGGGGCGCATGCATTCAGGGTCGGGGCCTATCACTCCATTACGCACCACATAGCCAAGGATGGCTAGACGGTCGATGCTAAACATGCATTTTTCCTTGTTGTAAGTGAGGTTCAGGGCGTTTGCGGTCTGGAGGAATTTGCGGAGGTTGGCGTTGTGGTCCTGCTGGTCATGGCCGCAGATGGTGACGTTGTCGAGGTACGGGAACGTGGCCCGCAAACCGTAACGGTCAACCATTCGGTCCATCTCCCGTTGGAAGACCGAGACTTCATTAGTGATGCCGAATGGAACCCTTAAGAAGTGGTAGAGCCGCCCGTCTGCATCCAAGGCCGTGTATTTGCGGTCGCTCGGGCGGATGGGGAGCTGGTGATAGGCAGACTTGAGGTCCACAGTGGAAAAGACCTTGTACTGTGCAATCCGATTGACCATGTCGGATATGCTGGGGAGAGGGTACGCATCTAGCTGCGTGTACCTATTGATGGTTTGACTGTAGTCTATGACCATCCTCTGCTTCTCCCCGGTCTTTACAACTACCACCTGAGCTCTCCAGGGACTATTGCTGGCCTGGATTATGCCTTACCTCAGCAGCCGCTGGACTTCGGACCGGATAAATGCTCGGTCCTGGGCGCTGTACTGTCTGCTCCTAGTGGCGACGGGTTTGCAATCCGGGGTGAGGTTCGCAAACAGGGAAGGCGGATCAACCTTCAGGGTCGCGAGGCCGCAGATAGTGGTATAGGGCCGCCGAATTGGAAAGTTAAACTCTGGAGGTTGCACTGAAAATCCAACCCCAGGAGTGTGGGAGCGCAGAGGTGGGGGAGGACGTAAAGCCGATAGTTCTTAAACTCCCTCCCCTGCACCGTGAGGTTCGCGATGCAGAACCCTTTGATCTCTACGGAATGGGACCCTGCTGCCAGGAAAATCTTTTGATTACTTGGGTGGATCGAAAGAAAACAGCGTCTTAACGTATCTGGATGTATAAAACTCTCCGTGCTCCCAGAGTCGATCAGGCATGGCGTCTCGTACCCGTTCACGCGTATCGTCGTTGTTGCCGTTTGGAGTGTTCGGGGCCGCGACTGGTCCAGGGTCACCGAAGCCAGTCGCGGTTGTAGCATCGAGGCGTTTTCTTCAGGCCCTGTGGAGCCGTCCATTCCAGGGTCCTCAGCTGTCATCCAAGATGGCGGCGTCCACGGGTCCCGCACGGTCAGGGGTGGACAAAATGGCGCGCCCATGAATCGCACGAGGCCGGGGTTGCACAAAATGGCGGAGCCCATCCCTCCCACATGGAGTCCGGGACCTAAGATGGCGGCGCCCGTTGGCCGCACATGGATCGTTGAGGGGGTTGAATCTGAGGTCCTGGTTCTCCCCGGAGATTGCGACGACCCCCCGGGACTGGCACACCGCTGAAAGTGCCGCTTTTTGCCCCACCCTTTACAGAGGGCTCAGCGGGCCGGGCAGTGCTGCCGGGGGTGTTTCGTTTGCCCGCAAAAATATCAGCGGGGCCCCCCCGGGTGGCCTGGCGTTCTGGCCGCGCAGGCTTGCGGGTGGATGGGGGGTGCCGGGGAGTTGGTCGCGGCGGGGGTCCACGGAGCCCAAGGGGCTGCCGCGTGGTCGGGGGCGTAGGCACGGGTGTTCTGCCATGCCACATCGAACGAGGCAGCGAGGGCCCGTGCCTCCTGGAGGCCTAGTGCGTCTCTCTCCAGCAATCGCTGGTGAATTTGGGACGAGAGCACACCTGCCACGAATGTCTCCCGGATTAGTAGCTCCGTGTGATCATTAGCCGAAACCGGTGGGCAGTTGCAGTTTCTTCCCAGTACTAGCAGTGCGCTGTAGAACTCGTCCAGCGGTTCCCCGGGGATTTGTCGTCTCATCGCGAGCTGGTGGCGTGCGTAGACCAGGTTGACGGGCCGAATGTAGATTCCTTTCAGCATGGCGAGCGCCGTCGGGAAATCCACCCTGTCCTCTATGAGAGTGTAGATTTCCGGCTCACCCTGGAATGCAGGACCAGCATTTTCTGGTCTTCTGTAGGTATGCCGGGGGCCGTTCGGAGGTATCCCTGAAAACACGCTAACCAATGATTAAAGGTGGCCGTTGAATTTGCTGTGTGGTGGCTGATACGCAGACACTCCGGAATGATTCGGAGATCCATGTTCTTTTAAAGTCTGTGTAATAAATTGTAGCACAATCAATCACTGACGAGGCGAGGTGAGATGAAGTCAATCGATGGCTTTATTACGCAGACTTGTTCCCCAGCAGCTCGGTTTCAGAATGCGGCTGCTGGGAGAACCCGGGCTCTTATACTCCGCCTTACTGGGTGGAGCCAGTAGGTGGCAGATCCAATCGGGACCCAGTGTCTATCCACCAATAGCCTCTCGGCATCACAGGGTACCATAATGCCCCTAATACATACCACCACAGTTAGATACAGAGTAAAGCTCCCTCTACACTGTCCCCATTAAACACTCCCAGGACAGGTACAGCACGGGGTTAGGTACAGAGTAAAGCTCCCTCTACACTGTCCCCATCAAACACTCCCAGGACAGGTACAGCACAGGGTTAGATACAGAGTAAAGCTCCCTCTACACTGTCCCCATCAAACACTCCCAGGACAGGTACAGCACGGGGTTAGATACAGAGTAAAGCTCCCTCTGCACTGTCCCCATCAAACACTCCCAGGACAGGTACAGCACGGGGTTAAATGCAGAGTAATGCTCCCTCTACACTGTCCCCATCAAACACTCCCAGGACAGGTACAGCATGGGGTTAGATACAGAGTAAAGCTCCCTCTACACTGTCCCCATCAAACACACCCAGGAAAGGTACAGCACGGGGTTAGATACAGAGTAAAGCTCCCTCTACACTGTCCCCATCAAACACTCCCAGGACAGCTACAGCATGGGGTTAGATACAGAGTAAAGCTCCCTCTACACTGTCCCCATCAAACACTCCCAGGACTGGTACAGCACAGGGTTAGAGACAGAGTAAAGCTCCCTTTACACTGTTCCCATCAAACACTCCCAGGACAGGTAGAGCACGGGGTTAGATACAGAATAAAGCTCCCTCTACACTGTCCCCACCAAACACTCACAGGACAGGTACAGCACGGGGTTAGATACAGAGTAAAGCTCCCTCGACACTGTCCCCATCAAACACTCCCAGGACAGATACAGCACAGGGTTAGATACAGAGTAAAGCTCCCTCGATACTGTCCCCATCAAACACTCCCAGGACAGGTACAGCACGGGGTTAGATACAGAGTAAAGCTCCCTCTACACTGTCCCCATCAAACACTCCCAGGACAGGTACAGCATGGGGTTAGATTCAGAGTAAAGCTCCCTCTACACTGTCCCCATCAAACACTCCCAGGACAGGTACAGCACGGGGTGAGATACAGAGTAAAGCTCCCTCGATACTGTCCCCATCAAACACTCCCAGGACAGGTACAGCACGGGGTTAGATACAGAGTAAAGCCCCCTCTACACTGTCCCCATCAAACACTCCCAGGACAGGTACAGCATGGGGTTAGATACATATTTCCGGAAGGTTATTAACTCTGTCATATTCTTCTGAATTTATCCAGGGAAGCCTATGATGTTGGTAACGGAGTTAATGGAGAATGGGGCCTTGGACACATTCCTGCAGGTTAGTGAATAGGATCTGGCCATTCAGCCCTCGAGCACTGCTGGAACAGGTTGTATACAATCTCGCAAATACTGCTCACTCTGTGACACTGAACTCTCCCTCCCTGCGGTCACTCTGTGATACTGACCCCTCCATGCAGTCACTCTGTGATATGATCCCTCACTCCCTGCGGTCAATCTGTGATACTGACCCCTCCCTGCGGTCACTCTGTGATACTGACCCCTCACTCCCTGCGGCCAAACTGTGATACTGACCCCTCCCTCCCTGCGGTCACTCTGTGATACTGACCCCTCCTTCCCTGCGGTCACCCTGTGATACTGACCCCTCCTTCCCTGCGGTCACTCTGTGATACTGACCCCTCCTTCCCTGCGGTCACTCTGTGATAGAGACCCCTCCCTCCCTGCGGTCACTCTTTGATACTGACCCCTCATTCCCTGCGGTCACTCTGTGATACTGATCCCTCCTTCCCTGCGGTCACTCTGTGCTACTGACCCCTCCTTCCCTACGGTCACTCTGTGATACTGACCCCACCCTCCCTACGGTCACTCTGTGATACTGACCCCAACCTGCGGGCACTCTGTGAAACAGACACCTCCCTCCCTGCGGTCACTCTTTGATACTGACCCCTCATTCCCTGCGGTCACTCTGTGATACTGACCCCTCCTTCCCTGCGGTCACTCTGTGATACTGACCCCTCCCTGTGGTCACTCTGTGTTACTGACCCCTCCCTGCGGTCACTCTGTGAAACTGACACCTCCCTGCGGTCACTCTGTGATACTGACCCCTCCTTCCCTGCGGTCACTCTGTGATACTGTCCCCACCCTCCCTGCGGTCACTCTGTGATACTGACCCCTCCCTCCCTGCGGTCACTCTGTGATACTGACCCCTCCCTCCCTGCGGTCACTCTGTGTTACTGACCCCTCCCTCCCTGCGGTCACTCTGTGTTACTGACCCCTCCCTCCCTGCGGTCACTCTGTGATACTGACCCCTCCCTCCCTGCGGTCACTCTGTGTTACTGACCCCTCCCTCCCTGCGGTCACTCTGTGATACTGACCCCTCCCTCCCTGCGGTCACTCTGTGTTACTGACCCCTCCCTCCCTGCGGTCACTCTGTGTTACTGACCCCTCCCTCCCTGCGGTCACTCTGTGATACTGACCCCACCCTCCCTGCGGCCACACTGTGATACTGACCCCTCCCTCCCTGCGGTCACTCTGTGATACTGACCCCACCCTCCCTGCGGCCACACTGTGATACTGACCCCTCCCTCCCTGCGGTCACTCTGTGATACTGACCCCTCCCTCCCTGCGGTCACTCTGTGATACTGACCCCACCCTCCCTGCGGCCACACTGTGATACTGACCCCTCCCTCCCTGCGGCACTCTGTGATACTGACCCCTCCCTCCCTGCGGTCACTCTGTGATACTGACAGCTCCCTGCGGTCACTCTGTGATACTGACCCCTCCCTCCTTGCGGTCACTCTGTGATACTGACCCCTCCCTCCCTGCGGTCACTCTGTGATACTGACCCCTCCCTCCCTGCGGTCACTCTGTGTTACTGACCCCTCCCTCCCTGCGGTCACTCTGTGATACTGACCCCTCCCTCCCTGCGGTCACTCTGTGTTACTGACCCCTCCCTCCCTGCGGTCACTCTGTGTTACTGACCCCTCCCTCCCTGCGGTCACTCTGTGATACTGACCCCACCCTCCCTGCGGCCACACTGTGATACTGACCCCTCCCTCCCTGCGGTCACTCTGTGATACTGACCCCACCCTCCCTGCGGCCACACTGTGATACTGACCCCTCCCTCCCTGCGGTCACTCTGTGATACTGACCCCTCCCTCCCTGCGGTCACTCTGTGATACTAACCCCACCCTCCCTGCGGCCACACTGTGATACTGACCCCTCCCTCCCTGCGGTCACTCTGTGATACTGACCCCTCCCTCCCTGCGGTCACTCTGTGTTACTGACCCCTCCCTCCCTGCGGTCACTCTGTGTTACTGACCCCTCCCTCACTGCGGTCACTCTGTGATACTGACACCTCCCTCCCTGTGGTCACTCTGTGATACTGACAGCTCCCTGCGGTCACTCTGTGATACTGACCCCTCCCTCCTTGCGGTCACTCTGTGATACTGACCCCTCCCTCCCTGCGGTCACTCTGTGTTACTGACCCCTCCCTCCCTGCGGTCACTCTGTGTTACTGACCCCTCCCTCACTGCGGTCACTCTGTGATACTGACACCTCCCTCCCTGTGGTCACTCTGTGATACTGACCCCTCCCTCCCTGCGGTCACTCTGTGTTACTGACCCCTCCCTCCCTGCGGTCACTCTGTGTTACTGACCCCTCCCTCCCTGCGGTCACTCTGTGATACTGACACCTCCCTCCCTGTGGTCACTCTGTGATACTGACCCCTCCCTCCCTGCGGTCACTCTGTGATACTGACCCCTCCCTGCGGTCACTCTGTGATACTGACCCCTCCCTCCCTGTGGTCACTCTGTGATACTGACCCCTCCTTCCCTACGGTCACTCTGTGATACTGACCCCTCCCTCCCTGTGGTCACTCTGTGATACTGACCCCTCCCTCCCTGCGGTCACTCTGTGATACTGACCCCTCCCTGTGGTCACTCTGTGATACTGACCCCTCCCTCCTTGCGGTCACTCTGTGATACTGACCCCTCCCTGCGGTCACTCTGTGATACTGGCCCCTCCTTCCCTGCGGTCACTCTGTGATACTGACCCCTCCCTCCCTGCGGTCACTCTGTGATACTGACCCCTCCCTCCTTGCGGTCACTCTGTGATACTGACCCCTCACTCCCTGCGGTCACTCTTTGATACTGACCCCTCCCTCCCTGCGGTCACTCTGTGTTACTGACCCCTCCCTGCGGCCACTCTGTGATACTGACCCCTCCTTCCGTGCGGTCACTCTGTGATACTGACCCCTCCCTGCGGTCACTCTGTGATACTGACCCCTCCTTCCCTGCGGTCACTCTGTGATACTGACCCCTCCCTCCCTGCGGTCACTCTGTGATACTGACCCCTCCCTCCCTGCGGTCACTCTGTGATACTGACCCCTCCTTCCCTGCGGTCACTCTGTGATACTGACCCCTCCTTCCCTGCGGTCACTCTGTGTTACTGACCCCTCCCTGTGGTCACTCTGTGATACTGACCCCTCACTCCTTGCGGTCACTCTGTGATACTGACCCCTCCCTGCAGTCACTCTGTGATACTGACCCCTCCCTGCAGTCACTCTGTGATACTGACCCCTCCTTCCCTGCGGTCACTCTGTGATACTGACCCCTCCCTCCCTGCGGTCACTCTGTGATACTGACCCCTCCCTCCTTGCGGTCACTCTGTGATACTGACCCCTCCCTGCGGTCACTCTGTGATACTGACCCCTCCCTCCCTGCGGTCACTCTGTGATACTGACCCCTCCTTCCGTGCGGTCACTCTGTGATACTGACCCCTCTATCCTTGCGGTCACTCTGTGATACTGACCCCTCCCTGCGGTCACTCTGTGATACTGATCCCTCCCTCCCTGCGGTCACTCTGTGATACTGACCCCTCCCTCCCTGCGGTCACTCTGTGATACTGACCCCTCCCTGCGGTCACTCTGTGATACTGACCCCTCCTTTCCTGCGGTCACTCTGTGATACTGACCCCTCCCTCCCTGCGGTCACACTGTGATACTGACCCCTCCCTCCCTGCGGTCACTCTGTAATACTGACCCCTCCCTCCCTGGGGTCACTCTGTGATACTGACCCCTCACTCCCTGCGGTCACTCTTTGATACTGACCCCTCCCTCCCTGCGGTCACTCTGTGATACTGACCCCTCCCTGCGGTCACTCTGTGATACTGACCCCTCCTTCCCTGCGGTCACTCTGTGATACTGACCCCTTCTTCCCTGCGGTCACTCTGTGATACTGACCCCTCACTCCCTGCGGTCACTCTTTGATACTGACCCCTCCCTCCCTGCGGTCACTCTTTGTTACTGACCCCTCCCTGCGGCCACTCTGTGATACTGACCCCTCCTTCCCTGCGGTCACTCTGTGTTACTGATCCCTCCCTGCGGTCACTCTGTGATACTGACCCCTCCCTCCCTGCGGTCACACTGTGATACTGACCCCTCCCTCCCTGCGGTCACTCTGTGATACTGACCCCTCCCTCCCTGGGGTCACTCTGTGATACTGACTCCTCCCTCCCTGCGGTCACTCTGTGATACTGACGTCTCCCTCCCTGCGGCCACTCTGTGATACTGACCCCTCCCTCCCTACGGTCACTCTGTGAGACTGACCCCTCCCTCCCTGCGGTCACTCTGTGATACTGACCCCTCCCTGCGGTCAATCTGTGATACTGTCCCCACCCTCCCTGGGGTCACTCTTTGATACTGACCCCTCGCTACGGTCACTCTGTGATACTGTCCCCACCCTCCCAGCGGTCACACTGTGATACTGACCCCTCCCTGCGGTCAATCTGTGATACTGGCCCCTCTCTCCCTGCGGTCAATCTGTGATACTGGCCCCTCCCTCACTGCGTTGACTCTGTGATACTGACCCTCCCTACGGTCACTCTGTGATACTGAGCCCTCCTTCCCTGCGGTCACTCTGTGATACTGACCCCTCCTTCCCTGCGGTCACTCTGTGATACTGAGCCCTCCTTCACTGAGGTCACTCTGTGATACTGACCCCTCCTTCCCTGCGGTCACTCTGTGATACTGACCCCTCCCTCCCTGCGGTCACTCTGTGATACTGACCCCTCCCTCCCTGCGGTCACTCTGTGTTACTGACCCCTCGCTGCGGCCACTCTGTGATACTGACCCCTCCTTCCCTGCGGTCACTCTGTGATACTGACCCCACCCTGCGGTCACTCTGTGATACTGACCCCTCCTTCCCTGCGGCCACTCTGTGATACTGTCCCCACCTTCCCTGCGGTCACTCTGTGATACTGACCCCTCCCTCCATGCGGTCACTCTGTGATACTGACAGCTCCCTGCGGTCACTCTGTGATACTGACCCCTCCCTCCCTGCGGTCTCTCTGTGATACTGACCCCTCCCTCCCTGCGGCCACTCTGTGATACTGACCCCTCCCTCTCTGCGGTCACTCTGTGATACTGACCCCTCCCTCCCTGCGGTCACTCTGTGATACTGACCCCTCCCTCCCTGCAGTCACTCTGTGATACTGACCCCTCCCTGCGGTCACTCTGTGATACTGACCCCTCCCTCCCTACGGTCAATCTGTGATACTGACCCCTCCCTCCCTGCGGTCACTCTGTGATACTGACCCCTCCCTCCCTACGGTCAATCTGTGATACTGACCCCTCCCTCCCTACGGTCACTCTGTGATACTGACCCCTCCCTGCAGTCACTCTGTGATACTGACCCCTCCCTCCCTGCGGTCACTCTGGAATACTGACCCCTCCTTCCCTGCGGTCACTCTGTGATACTGACCCCCCCTCCCTGCGGTCACTCTGTGATACTGACCCCTCCCTCCCTGCGGTGACTCTGTGATACTGACCCCTCCCTGCAGTCACTCTGTGATACTGACCCCTCCCTCTCTGCGGTCACTCTGTGATACTGACCCCTCCCTCCCTGCAGTCACTCTGTGATACTGACCCCTCCCTGCGGTCACTCTGTGATACTGACCCCTCCCTCCCTACGGTCAATCTGTGATACTGACCCCTCCCTCCCTGCGGTCACTCTGTGATGCTGACCCCTCCCTGCAGTCACTCTGTGATACTGACCCCTCCCTCCCTGCGGTCACTCTGGAATACTGACCCCTCCTTCCCTGCGGTCACTCTGTGATACTGACCCCCCCTCCGTGCGGTCACTCTGTGATACTGTCCCCACCTTCCCTGCGGTCACTCTGTGATACTGACCCCTCCCTCCCTGCGGCCACTCTGTGATACTGACCCTCCCTCTCTGCGGTCACACTGTGATACTGACCCCTCCCTCCCTGCAGTCACTCTGTGATACTGACCCCTCCCTGCGGTCACTCTGTGATACTGACCCCTCCCTCCCTGCGGCCACTCTGTGATACTGCCCCTCCCTCTCTGCGGTCACACTGTGATACTGACCCCTCCCTCCCTGCAGTCACTCTGTGATACTGACCCCTCCCTCCCTGCGGTCACTCTGTGATACTGACCCCTCCCTGCGGTCACTCTCTGATACTGACCCCTCCCTCCCTGCGGTCACTCTGTGATGCTGACCCCTCCATGCGGTCACTCTGTGATACTGACCCCTCCCTCCCTACGGTCACTCTGTGATACTGACCCCTCCCTCTCTGCGGTCACACTGTGATACTGACCCCTCCCTCTCTGCGGTCACTCTGTGATACTGACACCTCCCTGCGGCCCGTCTGTGATACTGACCCCTCCTTCCCTGCGGTCACTCTGAGATACTGACCCCTCCCTCCCTGCGGTCACTCTGTGACACTGACCCTTCCTTCCCTGCGGTCACTCTGTGTTACTGACCCCTCCCTGTGTCCACTCTGTGATACTGACCCCTCCCTCCCTGCGGTCACTCTGTGACACTGACCCCTCCCTCCCTGCGGTCACTCTGTGTTACTGACCCCTCCCTGTGTCCACTCTGTGATACTGACCCCTCCCTCACTGTGGTCACTCTGTGATTCTGACCCCTCCCTCCCTGCGGTCACTCTGTGACACTGACCCCTCCTTCCCTGCGATCCCTCTGTGATACTGACCCCTCCCTCCCTGTGGTCACTCTGTGTTACTGACCCCTCCCTGTGTCCACTCTGTGATACTGACCCCTCCTTCCCTGCGGTCACTCTGTGATACTGACCCCTCCCTCCTTGCGGTCACTCTGTGATACTGACCCCTCCCTGCAGTCACTCTGTGATACTGACCCCTCCTTCCCTGCGGTCACTCTGTGATACTGACCCCTCCTTCCCTGCGGTCACTCTGTGATACTGACCCCTCCCTCCCTGCGGTCACTCTGTGATACTGCCCCCTCCTTCCGTGCGGTCACTCTGTGATACTGACCCCTCCCTGCGGTCACTCTGTGAAACTGACCCCTCCTTCCCTGCTGTCACTCTGTGATACTGACCCCTCCTTCCCTGTGGTCACTCTGTGATACTGACCCCTCCTTCCCTGCGGTCACTCTGTGATACTGACCCCTCACTCCCTGCGGTCACTCTTTGATACTGACCCCTCCCTCCCTGCGGTCACTCTGTGTTACTGACCCCTCCCTGCGGCCACTCTGTGATACTGACCCCTCCTTTCGTGCGGTCACTCTGTGATACTGACCCTCCCTGCGGTCACTCTGTGATACTGACCCCTCCTTCCCTGCAGTCACTCTGTGATACTGACCCCTCCTTCCCTGGGGTCACTCTGTGATACTGACCTCTCCCTCCCTGCGGTCACTCTGTGTTACTGACCCCTCGCTGCGGCCACTCTGTGATCCTGACCCCTCCTTCCCTGCGGTCACTCTGTGATACTGACCCCTCCCTCCGTGCGGTCACTCTGTGATACTGACCCCTCCCTGCGGTCACACTGTGATACTGACCCCTTCTTCCGTGCGGTCACTCTGTGATACTGACCCGTCCCTGCGGTCACTCTGTGATACTGACCCCTCCTTCCGTGCGGTAACTCTGTGATACTGACCCCTCCCTGCGGTCACTCTGTGATACTGACCCCTCCTTCCGTGCGGTCACTCTGTGATACTGACCCCTCCTTCCCTGCAGTCACTCTGTGATACTGACCCCTCCTTCCCTGCAGTCACTCTGTGATACTGACCCCTCCCTCCCTGGGGTCACTCTGTGATACTGACCCCTCCTTCCCAGCAGTCACTCTGTGATACTGACCCCTCCTTCCCTGCGGTCACTCTGTGATACTGACCCCTCCTTCCCTGGGGTCACTCTGTGATACTGACCCCTCCCTCCCTGCGGTCACTCTGTGATACTGACCCCTCCCTCCCTACGGTCACTCTGTGATACTGACCCCTCCTTCCCTGCGGTCACTCTGTGATACTGACCCCTCCTTCCCTGCGGTCACTCTGTGATACTGACCTTCCCTCCCTGCGGTCACTCTGTGATACTGACCCCTCCTTCCCTGCGGTCACTCTGTGATACTGTCCCCACCCTCCCTGCGGTCACTCTGTGATACTGACCCCTCCCTCCCTGCGGTCACTCTGTGATACTGACGTCTCCCTCCCTGCGGCCCGTCTGTGATACTGACCCCTCCCTCCCTACGGTCACTCTGTGAGACTGACCCCTCCCTCCCTGCGGTCACTCTGTGATACTGACCCCTCCCTGCGGTCAATCTGTGATACTGTCCCCACCCTCCCTGGGGTCACTCTTTGATACTGACCCCTCGCTACGGTCACTCTGTGATACTGTCCCCACCCTCCCAGCGGTCACACTGTGATACTGACCCCTCCCTGCGGTCACTCTGTGATACTGACGTCTCCCTCCCTGCGGCCCGTCTGTGATACTGACCCCTCCTTCCCTGCGGTCACTCTGTGATACTGACCCCTCCCTCCCTGCGGTCACTCTGTGATACTGACCCCTCCCTCCCTGCGGTCACTCTGTGATACTGACTCCTCCCTCCCTGCGGTCACTCTGTGATACTGACCCCTCCTTCCCTGCGGTCACTCTGTGATACTGACCCCTCCTTTCCTGCGGTCACTCTGTGATACTGACCCCTCCCTCCCTGCGGTCAGTCTGTGATACTGACCCCTCCTTCCCTGCGGTCACTCTGTGATACTGACCCCTCCTTTCCTGCGGTCACTCTGTGATACTGAGCCCTCCCTCCCTGCGATCACTCTGTGATACTGAGCCCTCCCTCCCTGCGGTCAATCTGTGATACTGACCCCTCCCTCCCTGCGGTCTCTCTGTGACCCTGACCCCTCCCTCTCTCGGTCACTGTGACCCTGACCCCTCCCTCTCTCGGTCACTGTAACACTGACCGCTCCCTGTCTCGGTCACTGTAACCCTGACCCCTCCCTCTCTCGGTCACTGTAACCCTGACCCCTCCCTCTCTCGGTCACTCTGTGACCCTGACCCCTCCCTCTCTCGGTCACTGTAACCCTGTCCCCCTCCCTCTCTCGGTCACTGTAACCCTGACCCCTCCCTCTCTCGGTCACTCTGTGACACTGACCCCTCCCTCTCTCGGTCACTGTGACCCTGACCACTCCCCCTCTCAGTCACTGTGACCCTGACCCCTCCCTCTCTCGCTCACTCAAACCCTGACCCCTCCCTCTTTCAGTCTCTCTGTAACCCTGACCCCTCCCTCTGTCGGTCTCTGTAACCCTGACCCCTCCCTCTCTCGGTCACTGTGACCCTGACCCCTCCCTCTCTCGGTCACTCTGTAACCCTGACCCCTCCCTCTCTCGGTCACTGTGACCCTGACCCCTCCCTCTCTCGGTCACTATGTAACCCTGACCCCTCCCTCTGTCGGTCACTGTAACCCTGACCCCTCCCTCTCTCGGTCACTGTAACCCTGACCCCTCCCTCTCCCGGTCACTCTGTGACTCTGACCCCTCCCTCTCTCGGTCACTGTGACCCTGACCCCTCCCTCTCTCGGTCACTGTAACACTGACCCCTCCCTCTCTCGGTCTCTGTGACCCTGACCCCTCCCTCGCTCGGTCACTCTGTAACCCTGACCCCTCCCTCTCTCGGTCACTGTAACCCTGACCCCTCCCTCTCTCGGTCACTGTAACACTGACCCCTCCCTCTCTCGGTCACTCTGTGACACTGACCCCTCCCTCTCTCGGTCACTGTGACCCTGACCCCTCCCTCTCTCGGTCACTGTAACCCTGACCCCTCCCTCTTTCAGTCTCTCTGTAACCCTGACCCCTCCCTCTGTCGGTCTCTGTAACCCTGACCCCTCCCTCTCTCGGTCACTGTGACCCTGACCCCTCCCTCTCTCGGTCACTCTGTAACCCTGACCCCTCCCTCTCTCGGTCACTGTGACCCTGACCCCTCCCTCTCTCGGTCACTATGTAACCCTGACCCCTCCCTCTGTCGGTCACTGTAACACTGACCCCTCCCTCTCTCGGTCACTGTAACCCTGACCCCTCCCTCTCTCGGTCACTGTGACCCTGACCCCTCCCTCTGTCAGTCTCTGTAACCCTGACCCCTCCCTCTCTCGGTCACTGTGACCCTGACCCCTCCCTCTCTCGGTCACTCTGTAACCCTGACCCCTCCCTCTCTCGGTCACTGTGACCCTGACCCCTCCCTCTCTCGGTCACTATGTAACCCTGACCCCTCCCTCTGTCGGTCACTGTAACCCTGACCCCTCCCTCTCTCGGTCACTGTAACCCTGACCCCTCCCTCTCTCGGTCACTCTGTGACTCTGACCCCTCCCTCTCTCGGTCACTGTGACCCTGACCCCTCCCCCTCTCGGGCACTCTGTAACCCTGACCCCTCCCTCTCTCGGTCACTCTGTGACCCTGACCCCTCCCTCTCTCGGTCACTGTAACCCTGACCCCTCCCTCTCTCGGTCACTCTGTGACCCTGACCCCTCCCTCTCTCGGTCTCTCTGTAACCCTGACCCCTCCCTCTGTCGGTCTCTGTAATCCTGACCCCTCCCTCTCTCGGTCACTGTAACCCTGACCCCTCCCTCTCTCGGTCACTGTAACCCTGACCCCTCCCTCTCTCGGTCTCTGTAACCCTGACCCCTCCCTCTCTCGGTCACTCTGTGACACTGACCCCTCCCTCTCTCGGTCACTGTAACCCAGACCCCTCCCTCTCACGGTCACTGTAACCCTGACCCCTCCCTCTCTCGGTGACTGTAACACTGACCCCTCCCTTTGTCGGTCACTGTAACCCAGAACCCTCCCTCTCACGGTCACTGGAACACTGACCCCTCCCTCTTTCAGTCTCTCTGTAACACTGACCCCTCCCTCTCTCGGTCACTGTAACCCTGACCCCTCCCTCTCTCGGTCACTGTAACCCTGACCCCTCCCTCTCTCGGTCACGGTAACCCTGACCCCTCCCTCTCTCTGTCACTCTAACCCTGACCCCTCCCTCTCTCGGTCACTCTGGAACACTGACACCTCCCTCTGTCGGTCTCTCTGTAATCCTGACCCCTCCCTCTGTCGGTCTCTGTAACCCTGACCCTCCCACTCTCGGTCACTGTAACTCTGACCCCTCCCTCTCTCGGTCACTGTAACCCTGACCCCTCCCTCTTTCGGTCTCTCTGTAATCCTGACCCCTCCCTCTGTCGGTCTCTGTAACCCTGACCCCTCCCTCTCTCGGTCACTGTAACCCTGACCCCTCCCTCTCTCGGTCACTGTGACCCTGACCCCTCCCTCTCTCGGTCACTGTAACCCTGACCCCTCCCTCTCTCGGTCACTGTGACGCTGACCCCTCCCTCTCTCGGTCACTGTAACCCTGACCCCTCCCTCTCTCGATCACTGTGACCCTGACCCCTCCCTCTCTCGGTCACTCTGTGACTCTGACCCCTCCCTCTCTCGGTCACTGTGACCCTGACCCCTCCCCCTCTCGGGCACTCTGTAACCCTGACCCCTCCCTCTCTCGGTCACTCTGTGACCCTGACCCCTCCCTCTCTCGGTCACTGTAACCCTGACCCCTCCCTCTCTCGGTCACTCTGTGACCCTGACCCCTCCCTCTCTCGGTCTCTCTGTAACCCTGACCCCTCCCTCTGTCGGTCTCTGTAACCCTGACCCCTCCCTCTCTCGGTCACTGTAACCCTGACCCCACCCTCTCTCGGTCACTGTAACCCTGACCCCTCCCTCTCTCGGTCACTGTAACCCTGACCCCTCCCTCTGTCGGTCACTGTAACCCTGACCCCACCCTCTCTCGGTCACTGTAACCCTGACCCCTCCCTCTCTCGGTCACTGTAACCCTGACCCCTCCCTCTGTCGGTCTCTGTAACCCTGACCCCTCCCTCTCTCGGTCACTCTGTGACACTGACCCCTCCCTCTCTCGGTCACTGTAACCCAGACCCCTCCCTCTCACGGTCACTGTAACCCTGACCCCTCCCTCTCTCGGTCACTGTAACACTGACCCCTCCCTTTGTCGGTCACTGTAACCCAGAACCCTCCCTCTCACGGTCACTGGAACACTGACCCCTCCCTCTTTCAGTCTCTCTGTAACACTGACCCCTCCCTCTCTCGGTCACTGTAACCCTGACCCCTCCCTCTCTCGGTCACTGTAACCCTGACCCCTCCCTCTCTCGGTCACGGTAACCCTGACCCCTCCCTCTCTCTGTCACTCTAACCCTGACCCCTCCCTCTCTCGGTCACTCTGGAACACTGACACCTCCCTCTGTCGGTCTCTCTGTAATCCTGACCCCTCCCTCTGTCGGTCTCTGTAACCCTGACCCTCCCACTCTCGGTCACTGTAACTCTGACCCCTCCCTCTCTCGGTCACTGTAACCCTGACCCCTCCCTCTTTCGGTCTCTCTGTAATCCTGACCCCTCCCTCTGTCGGTCACTGTAACCCTGACCCCTCCCTCTCTCGGTCACTGTGACCCTGACCCCTCCCTCTCTCGGTCACTGTAACCCTGACCCCTCCCTCTCTCGGTCACTGTGACGCTGACCCCTCCCTCTCTCGGTCACTGTAACCCTGACCCCTCCCTCTCTCGATCACTGTGACCCTGACCCCTCCCTCTCTCGGTCACTGTAACCCTGACCCCTCCCTCTTTCAGTCTCTCTGTAACCCTGACCCCTCCCTCTGTCGGTCTCTGTAACCCTGACACCTCCCTCTCTCGGTCACTGTGACCCTGACCCCTCCCTCTCTCGGTCACTGTAACACTGACCCCTCCCTCTCTCGGTCACTGTGACCCTGACCCCTCCCTCTCATGGTCACTGTAAACCTGACCCATCCCTCTCTCGGTCACTGTGACCCTGACCCCTCCCTCTCTCGGTCACTGTGACCCTGACCCCTCCCTCCCTCGGTCACTGTGACCCTGACCCCTCCCTCTCTCCGTTACTGTAACTCTGACCCCTCCCTTTCTCGGTCACTGTAACCCTGACCCCTCCCTCTCTCGGTCACTGTGACCCTGACCCCTCCCTCTCTCGGTCACTATGACCCTGACCCCTCCCTCTCTCGGTCACTGTGAACCTGACCCCTCCCTCTCTCGGTCACTGTAACACTGACCCCTCCCTCTCTCGGTCACTGTGACCCTGACCCCTCCCTCTCTCGGTCACTGTAACCCTGACCCCTCCCTCTGTCGGTCTTTCTGTAACCCTGACCCCTCCCTCTCTCGGTCACTGTAACCCTGACCCCTCCCACTCTCGGTCACTGTAACCCTGACCCCTCCCTCTCTCAGTCACTGTAACCCTGACCCCTCCCTCTCTCGGTCACTGTAACACTGACCCCTCTATCTCTCGGTCACTGTAACCCTGACCCCTCCCTCTCTCGGTCACTGTAACCCTGACCCCCCCCCCCGAGTGTCGGTCTTTGTAACCCTGACCCCTCCCTCTCTCGGTCACTGTGACCCAGACCCCTCCCTCTCTCGGTCACTGTAACCCTGACCCCTCCCTCTCTCGGTCACGGTAACCCTGACCCTCCCCCTCTCGGTCTCTCTGTAACCCTGACCCCTCCCTCTGTCGGTCTTTCTGTGACCCTGACCCCTCCCTCTCTCGGTCACTGTAACCCTGACCCCTCCCTCTCTTGGTCACTGTGACCCTGACCCCTCCCTCTCTCGGTCACTGTAATCCTGACCCCTCCCTCTCTCGGTCACTGTAACACTGACCCCTCCCTCTCTCGGTCACTGTAACCCTGACCGCTCCCTCTCTCGGTCACTCTGCAACCCTGACCCCTCCCTCTCTCGGTCACTGTAATCCTGACCCCTCCCTCTCTCCGTTACTGTAACTCTGACCCCTCCCTTTCTCGGTCACTGTAACCCTGACCCCTCCCTCTCTCGGTCTCTCTGTAACCCTGACCCCTCCCTCTCTCGGTCACTGTGACCCTGACCCCTCCCTCTCTCGGTCACTGTAACCCTGACCCCTCCCTCTTTCAGTCTCTCTGTAACCCTGACCCCTCCCTCTGTCGGTCTCTGTAACCCTGACCCCTCCCTCTCTCGGTCACTGTGACCCTGACCCCTCCCTCTCTCGGTCACTCTGTAGCCCTGACCCCTCCCTCTCTCAGTCACTGTGACCCTGACCCCTCCCTCTCTCGGTCACTATGTAACCCTGACCCCTCCCTCTGTCGGTCACTGTAACCCTGACCCCTCCCTCTCTCGGTCACTGTAACCCTGACCCCTCCCTCTCTCGGTCACTGTGACCCTGACCCATCCCTCTGTCAGTCTCTGTAACCCTGACCCCTCCCTCTCTCGGTCACTGTGACCCTGACCCCTCCCTCTCTCGGTCACTCTGTAACCCTGACCCCTCCCTCTCTCGGTCACTGTGACCCTGACCCCTCCCTCTCTCGGTCACTATGTAACCCTGACCCCTCCCTCTGTCGGTCACTGTAACCCTGACCCCTCCCTCTCTCGGTCACTGTAACCCTGACCCCTCCCTCTCTCGGTCACTCTGTGACTCTGACCCCTCCCTCTCTCGGTCACTGTGACCCTGACCCCTCCCCCTCTCGGGCACTCTGTAACCCTGACCCCTCCCTCTCTCGGTCACTCTGTGACCCTGACCCCTCCCTCTCTCGGTCACTGTAACCCTAACCTTCCCTCTCTCGGTCACTCTGTGACCCTGACCCCTCCCTCTCTCGGTCTCTCTGTAACCCTGACCCCTCCCTCTGTCGGTCTCTGTAACCCTGACCCCTCCCTCTCTCGATCACTGTAACCCTGACCCCACCCTCTCTCGGTCACTGTAACCCTGACCCCTCCCTCTCTCGGTCACTGTGACCCTGACTCCTCCCTCTCTCGGTCACTGTGACCCTGACCCCTCCCTCTCTCGGTCACTGTAACCCTGACCCCTCCCTCTCTCGGTCACTGTGACGCTGACCCCTCCCTCTCTCGGTCACTGTAACCCTGACCCCTCCCTCTCTCGGTCACTGTGACCCTGACCCCTCCCTCTCTCGGTCACTGTAACCCTGACCCCTCCCTCTTTCAGTCTCTCTGTAACCCTGACCCCTCCCTCTGTCGGTCTCTGTGACCATGACCCCTCCCTCTCTCGGTCACTGTGACCCTGACCCCTCCCTCTCTCGGTCACTGTGACCCTGACCCCTCCCTCTCTCGGTCACTGTAACACTGACCCCTCCCTCTCTCGGTCACTGTGACCCTCACCCCTCCCTCTCTCGGTCACTGTAACCCTGACCCCTCCCACTCTCGGTCACTGTAACCCTGACCCCTCCCTCTGTCGGTCTTTCTGTAACCCTGACCCCTCCCTCTCTCGCTCACTGTAACCCTGACCCCTCCCACTCTCGGTCACTGTAACCCTGACCCCTCCCTCTCTCGGTCACTGTAACCCTGACCCCTCCCTCTCTCGGTTACTGTAACACTGACCCCTCTATCTCTCGGTCACTGTAACCCTGACCCCTCCCTCTCTCGGTCACTG
Source organism: Scyliorhinus torazame (assembly GCF_047496885.1). NCBI lineage: Eukaryota > Metazoa > Chordata > Chondrichthyes > Carcharhiniformes > Scyliorhinidae > Scyliorhinus > Scyliorhinus torazame. The sequence goes on along the minus strand of NC_092722.1, from coordinate 75,529,900 downwards.
TAACCCTGACCCCCCCCCCCCCGAGTGTCGGTCTTTGTAACCCTGACCCCTCCCTCTCTCGGTCACTGTGACCCTGACCCCTCCCTCTCTCGGTCACTGTAACCCTGACCCCTCCCTCTCTCGGTCACGGTAACCCTGACCCTCCCCCTCTCGGTCTCTCTGTAACCCTGACCCCTCCCTCTGTCGGTCTTTCTGTGACCCTGACCCCTCCCTCTCTCGGTCACTGTAACCCTGACCCCTCCCTCTCTCGGTCACTGTGACGCTGACCCCTCCCTCTCTCGGTCACTGTAACCCTGACCCCTCCCTCTCTCGATCACTGTGACCCTGACCCCTCCCTCTCTCGGTCACTGTAACCCTGACCCCTCCCTCTTTCAGTCTCTCTGTAACCCTGACCCCTCCCTCTGTCGGTCTCTGTAACCCTGACCCCTCCCTCTCTCGGTCACTGTGACCCTGACCCCTCCCTCTCTCGGTCACTGTAACACTGACCCCTCCCTCTCTCGGTCACTGTGACCCTGACCCCTCCCTCTCATGGTCACTGTAAACCTGACCCATCCCTCTCTCGGTCACTGTGACCCTGACCCCTCCCTCTCTCGGTCACTGTGACCCTGACCCCTCCCTCTCTCGGTCACTGTGACCCTGACCCCTCCCTCTCTCCGTTACTGTAACTCTGACCCCTCCCTTTCTCGGTCACTGTAACCCTGACCCCTCCCTCTCTCGGTCACTGTGACCCTGACCCCTCCCTCTCTCGGTCACTATGACCCTGACCCCTCCCTCTCTCGGTCACTGTGAACCTGACCCCTCCCTCTCTCGGTCACTGTAACACTGACCCCTCCCTCTCTCGGTCACTGTGACCCTGACCCCTCCCTCTCTCGGTCACTGTAACCCTGACCCCTCCCTCTGTCGGTCTTTCTGTAACCCTGACCCCTCCCTCTCTCGGTCACTGTAACCCTGACCCCTCCCACTCTCGGTCACTGTAACCCTGACCCCTCCCTCTCTCGGTCACTGTAACCCTGACCCCTCCCTCTCTCGGTCACTGTAACACTGACCCCTCTATCTCTCGGTCACTGTAACCCTGACCCCTCCCTCTCTCGGTCACTGTAACCCTGACCCCCCCCCCCCGAGTGTTGGTCTTGGTAACCCTGACCCCTCCCTCTCTCGGTCACTGTGACCCAGACCCCTCCCTCTCTCGGTCACTGTAACCCTGACCCCTCCCTCTCTCGGTCACGGTAACCCTGACCCTCCCCCTCTCGGTCTCTCTGTAACCCTGACCCCTCCCTCTGTCGGTCTTTCTGTGACCCTGACCCCTCCCTCTCTCGGTCACTGTAACCCTGACCCCTCCCTCTCTTGGTCACTGTGACCCTGACCCCTCCCTCTCTCGGTCACTGTAATCCTGACCCCTCCCTCTCTCGGTCACTGTAACACTGACCCCTCCCTCTCTCGGTCACTGTAACCCTGACCGCTCCCTCTCTCGGTCACTCTGCAACCCTGACCCCTCCCTCTCTCGGTCACTGTAACCCTGACCCCTCCCTCTCTCCGTTACTGTAACTCTGACCCCTCCCTTTCTCGGTCACTGTAACCCTGACCCCTCCCTCTCTCGGTCTCTCTGTAACCCTGACCCCTCCCTCTCTCGGTCACTGTAACCCTGACCCCTCCCTCTTTCAGTCTCTCTGTAACCCTGACCCCTACCTCTGTCGGTCTCTGTAACCCTGACCCCTCCCTCTCTCGGTCACTGTGACCCTGACCCCTCCCTCTCTCGGTCACTCTGTAACCCTGACCCCTCCCTCTCTCAGTCACTGTGACCCTGACCCCTCCCTCTCTCGGTCACTATGTAACCCTGACCCCTCCCTCTGTCAGTCACTGTAACCCTGACCCCTCCCTCTCTCGGTCACTGTAACCCTGACCCCTCCCTCTCTCGGTCACTGTGACCCTGACCCATCCCTCTGTCAGTCTCTGTAACCCTGACCCCTCCCTCTCTCGGTCACTGGGACCCTGACCCCTCCCTCTCTCGGTCACTCTGTAACCCTGACCCCTCCCTCTCTCGGTCACTGTGACCCTGACCCCTCCCTCTCTCGGTCACTATGTAACCCTGACCCCTCCCTCTGTCGGTCACTGTAACCCTGACCCCTCCCTCTCTCGGTCACTGTAACCCTGACCCCTCCCTCTCTCGGTCACTCTGTGACTCTGACCCCTCCCTCTCTCGGTCACTGTGACCCTGACCCCTCCCCCTCTCGGGCACTCTGTAACCCTGACCCCTCCCTCTCTCGGTCACTCTGTGACCCTGACCCCTCCCTCTCTCGGTCACTGTAACCCTAACCTTCCCTCTCTCGGTCACTCTGTGACCCTGACCCCTCCCTCTCTCGGTCTCTCTGTAACCCTGACCCCTCCCTCTGTCGGTCTCTGTAACCCTGACCCCTCCCTCTCTCGATCACTGTAACCCTGACCCCACCCTCTCTCGGTCACTGTAACCCTGACCCCTCCCTCTCTCGGTCACTGTAACCCTGACTCCTCCCTCTTTCGGTCTCTGTAACCCTGACCCCTCCCTCTCTCGGTCACTCTGTGACACTGACCCCTCCCTCTCTCGGTCACTGTAACCCAGACCCCTCCCTCTCACGGTCACTGTAACCCTGACCCCTCCCTCTCTCGGTCACTGTAACACTGACCCCTCCCTTTGTCGGTCACTGTAACCCAGACCCCTCCCTCTCACGGTCACTGTAACACTGACCCCTCCCTCTTTCAGTCTCTCTGTAACACTGACCCCTCCCTCTCTCGGTCACTGTAACCCTGACCCCTCCCTCTCTCGGTCACTGTGACCCTGACCCCTCCCTCTCTCGGTCACTGTGACCCTGACCCCTCCCTCTCTCGGTCACTGTAACCCTGACCCCCTCCCTCTCTCGGTCACTGTGACGCTGACCCCTCCCTCTCTCGGTCACTGTAACCCTGACCCCTCCCTCTCTCGGTCACTGTGACCCTGACCCCTCCCTCTCTCGGTCACTGTAACCCTGACCCCTCCCTCTTTCAGTCTCTCTGTAACCCTGACCCCTCCCTCTGTCGGTCTCTGTGACCATGACCCCCTCCCTCTCTCGGTCACTGTGACCCTGACCCCTCCCTCTCTCGGTCACTGTGACCCTGACCCCTCCCTCTCTCGGTCACTGTAACACTGACCCCTCCCTCTCTCGGTCACTGTGACCCTGACCCCTCCCTCTCTCGGTCACTGTAACCCTGACCCCTCCCACTCTCGGTCACTGTAACCCTGACCCCTCCCTCTGTCGGTCTTTCTGTAACCCTGACCCCTCCCTCTCTCGCTCACTGTAACCCTGACCCCTCCCACTCTCGGTCACTGTAACCCTGACCCCTCCCTCTCTCGGTCACTGTAACCCTGACCCCTCCCTCTCTCGGTTACTGTAACACTGACCCCTCTATCTCTCGGTCACTGTAACCCTGACCCCTCCCTCTCTCGGTCACTGTAACCCTGACCCCCCCCCCCCGAGTGTCGGTCTTTGTAACCCTGACCCCTCCCTCTCTCGGTCACTGTGACCCTGACCCCTCCCTCTCTCGGTCACTGTAACCCTGACCCCTCCCTCTCTCGGTCACGGTAACCCTGACCCTCCCCCTCTCGGTCTCTCCGTAACCCTGACCCCTCCCTCTGTCGGTCTTTCTGTGACCCTGACCCCTCCCTCTCTCGGTCACTGTAACCCTGACCCCTCCCTCTCTTGGTCACTGTGACCCTGACCCCTCCCTCTCTCGGTCACTGTAATCCTGACCCCTCCCTCTCTCGGTCACTGTAACACTGACCCCTCCCTCTCTCGGTCACTGTAACCCTGACCGCTCCCTCTCTCGGTCACTCTGCAACCCTGACCCCTCCCTCTCTCGGTCACTGTAACCCTGACCCCTCCCTCTCTCCGTTACTGTAACTCTGACCCCTCCCTCTCTCGGTCACTGTAACCCTGACCCCTCCCTCTCTCGGTCTCTCTGTAACCCTGACCCCTCCCTCTCTCGGTCACTGTGACCCTGACCCCTCCCTCTCTCGGTCACTGTACCCTGACCCCTCCCTTTGTCGGTCACTCTGTGACCCTGACCCCTCCCTCACTCGGTCACTGTAACCCTGACCCCTCTCTCTCTCGGTCACTCTGTAACCCTGACCCCTCCCTCTCTCGGTCACTGTAACCCTGACCCCTCCCTCTCTCGGTCACTGTGACCCTGACCCCTCCCTCTCTCGGTCACAGTAACCCTGACCCCTCCCTCTCTCGGTCACTCTGTAACCCTGACCCCTCCCTCTGTCAGTCTTTCTGTAACCCTGACCCCTCCTTCTCTCGGTCACTGTGACCCTGACCCCTCCCTCTCTCGGTCACTGTGACCCTGACCCCTCCCTCTCTCGGTCACTGTGACCCTGACCCCTCCCTCTCTCGGTCACTGTAACCCTGACCCCTCCCTCTCTCGTTCTTTCTGTAACCTGACCCCTCCCCCTCTCGGTCACTGTAACCCTGACCCCTCCCTCTCTCGGTCACTGTGACCCTGACCCCTCCCTCTCTCGGTCACTGTAACCTGACCGCTCCCTTTGTCGGTCACTCTGTGACCCTGACCCCTCCCTCACTCGGTCACTGTAACCCTGACCCCTCCCTCTCTCGGTCACTCTGTAACCCTGACCCCTCCCTCTCTCGGTCACTGTAACCCTGACCCCTCCCTCTCTCGGTAACTGTGACCCTGACCCCTCCTCTCTCGGTCACTGTAACCCTGACCCCCTCCCTCTCTCGGTCACTCTGTAACCCTGACCCCTCCCTCTCTCGGTCACTGTGACCCTGACCCCTCCCTCTATCGGTCACTCTGTGACCCTGACCCCTCCCTCTCTCGGTCACTGTAACCCTGACCCTTCCCTCTCTCGGTCACTGTAACCCTGACCCCTCCCTCTCTCGGTCACTGTAACCCTGACCCCTCCCTCTCTCGGTCACTCTGTAACCCCTCCCTCTCTCGGTGAATCTGTGACCCTGCCCCCTCCCTCTCTCGGTCACTCTGTGACCCCTCTCTCCCTAACCTTTCCCCCGTTGCGTTTCCGTGCCAGTCGCTGACGGGCTTTCCTTGGCTGGTGTCTCCTGACAGGAAAACAAAGGGAACTTCAGTGTTCCGCAGCTGCTGGGCATGCTGGTGGGGATTGCCTCCGGGATGAAGTATCTCTCCGACCACAGTTATGTTCACCGGGACCTGGCAGCCCGCAACATCCTGGTCAGCGATGAGCTGGAGTGTAAGGTGTCTGATTTCGGCCTCTCCCGTGTCCTTCAGGAGGAACCCGAGGGAATCTACGAAACCAGGGTGAGGTTCTGAGGTAGTCCGGGGTGGGGGCTGGAGGGCAGCGTGGGCCGTACAGAGATAGGCAGCAATGGAAATGGCAAATGAGAGAGGGAGATGGCGTGAGATTGGAAATGGGGGTGACCGGGGGGGGCGGGGGGAGGGAAGGAGAGGGGAGGACGAGGAAGACAAAGGTAGGAGGAAGGTGGAGATCG